>NC_068990.1:9110738-9120512 GCF_001194135.2 Octopus bimaculoides
ATATATATATATATATATAATTATAAAGATTATATATTTGTTCGCTACTACGTTATTAGCAGAATATACCATACGTGTGTGTGTGTGTATATATCGTCTATTGTGCTTGAAGGTGCATGCAGGCTTGCAGCATATCCTGTGCATACATATTAGTGATGGTGATTTTGCATCCATCAACAGATGTGTAGTGCTCTTAAAAAGTGTTTTACTATAAGCACCGAGCATTCCATTATAAGCACTAAGCATTTCACTATTTACTCACTCATGTATATGTACTACACACAGAGGCGAAGCCAAGTTCTAAAGTTAGGCGGAGCGAGCACATAGAAAAAGGCGCTGCGACACATACTAATTTTAAACTTATTTCTCTAATATTACGCGAAATATTTCATTAGTTATAATATAAACTGTATTAACATTCATTAATTTCATGTTTCAGGTAACTAAAGATTTTTTTTTAAAAATGTTTAAAAGGCTCCAATTTTGAAAAATGTGCTCGGGGTGGGGAGTGGGGCGGTCGCACCCGTTGCTCCCCTATTAACTACGACACTGATTACCCATCAAAACTAAAGCAGAACGATGTTTGTTTGTCGTCAACTCAGTGATTATTAACTTTTCTGGGTTTATTTGTAACATTCATCTTTTCACTGTGTATTATTTTCTCGGGGTGGAAAACAACGCCTGTCACCGTATGTATTATTCATAATGATCGGTATAGTTCGTTACAGCAAAATTGATTTATCGATCAGTAGGGAATGTAAATACAATAATTATCAGACATTCTCTCCCAGTTTTGTTTATCATGTTCTGAATTTATAATCCTGTACAAGCTTACCATTTATTTCAAAGTACATGTATATGATCATGTCAGATGATAGTCGTCTCATTAACAGGGCAGCTATATAAGACTGGCTGTCAAAAACAAAGCCTCGTATCGTATGTGTATGTAATTATACACATACACTTATACGTGTACGCACCCTATGTGAGTATATGTGAGTATGTGTATGTTTGCTTGTGTATAAAGAGGTCACAAAAACAAACAATTCTCTTAAATCATTTATTTTCAAGTCGTACTCTCGTGATTAATCATTCTGTATAAGCAATAATTTCGAAAACAAATCACAGATAAATGGTGAAATTAGGGGCTCAGTAGAGTATCATATGTGGTGTCAGGAAGGTCTGCGTTAGACATAACTAGAACCTATATAAAAGAAATAACCCGTAGTAAGGGTGAACTATTTCAGAGTCATTTGCAGGGACAGAATGAAGAGAAACCAACTACGTACTCCACTAGAACGCTGTACAAACACAACTTATCACTAAATACTGACTGAAATGAGTTTCAGGCAGTGTCCTTACAACCCGACACTAGGATAAGTTACTGAATCGGTTTACAAACAGAAAGCCAAAAACTTGTTACATAACAATATAAAAAGGCTAAGATATAAAACGATAAATCTATGAACGTACAAGGTATATATAAAGACTATATCATTCCACCAGCGATAATACAATAATTCAAGGAACATAATATTATATAAATGTTGTGTAACAATGATACATATTAGTTTAATCCCTAAATGTACAACACAAATCAAAATAGACTGGCTAGCATAAAGATAGATACATCGACAACAAAACATACGATATGCTAACATATAAAAGAGTAAAATATAGAACATAACTATAAATGAAATAAAGATTAATGAAACATATTTTTAATAGGTGCAGGCGTAGCTGAGTGGTAAGAAACTTGCTTTCCAACCACATGGTCCCGGGTTCAGTCCCACTGTGTGGCACCTTGGGCAAGTTCCACTATAGCTCCGGGCTGACCAAGGCCTTGTGAGTGGATTTGGTTGGTAGACGGAAACTGAAAGAAGCCCGTCATATACATATATACACACATGTATCTATGCGTGTGAGTGTGTCTGTGTGTGTCCCTCACCACCGCTTGACAACCGGTGTTGGTGTATTTACATACCCGTAATATAGCGTTTGGGCAAAAAGAGACCGATAGAATAAGAACTACGTTTTAAAAAGTCCTAGGATCAATTCGTTCGACTAAAGCTCTTCAGGATGGTGTCCCTGTATGGCCGTAGTTAAATGACTGAAACAAGTAAAAGATAAAAAGATAGCGGTACCTTCAGCCATCTCAGTACACCCCAAATTTTAATTCACTTTTAACGACTGAAGGTTGAGTTGATAGATAAAGCTGGTTTGAGTAAGGTTGCGTGTATAGATGAAGGAAGAACAAGGAAACCAGGATTAAGCGCGACGATTTATTCAATCCGTCAAAGAGCATTAACACGGCAAAGCTGTTGAGATACATCTAGAAGGAACGGTCAGAACATATACACAAAGGTTTAACATGCAGATGGTATATAATGATGATGTATGCTGGAGAGAACAAGAGAAATACATACGAGACATAACTTCTGCTAGAAGACAGGAACAACGTACGCGTCCAAGGTGTAGCTGAGGCTGCCGGTGGAATGAACGTGCTCTCTGCCAAAGATCCGAACTCCACCGCGAAACTCACCTCACTGAGGAAATAGCGGGAAAGGCTTCCTGATATAGCTGAGGGTGGCGCGCTTGGTTGGTCTGTCACGTGATGGGGTGGATAGGCCACGTAAAGCAAGAGGGACTCGACCATCACGTGATGAGCCAAAATGTGGGTACTTAAAGGTCAGGAGCCAAAGTGTAAACATGCTTCTGCTACACACTCGACAGAAATACTAAAATGAAATATGGAAAGAAAACTGCGTTTACATACAAGCATTCATACACACACACAACTGTCGGATCTTTTTTAAAACGGGGGCCACATTTTTCATTAATGTTTTACGTAGTGTTTTTGGTACCGAAAGACTTTCAAACTTCGTATACTTATCTATTTTGTGTTATAGAACAGAAAAATATTTTTGTATTCGAATTTATTTCAAGTAAAAAATTGTCTTATTTCGATAATTTCAACCAATCACTGACAAGTATTCAGTTGTTTACATTTACTCCTTTGGCTCATTAAGCGATGTAAAGCGTATTTAATCTCCATACCTTCGTTTTATTTGCTTTTTTCATTTTAAATTTGCTTTAACCCTAACCCTAACCCTAGAGTTAGGGTTAGGGTTAGAGTTAGGGTTAGGGTTAGGGTTAATTGTTACAGAATCGTTTGTTTATGTAGTCGGCACTTAATGTATATCGGCTGAATGGACGTCAGTGATTGGTTGAAATTACAGAAATACGACAACTTTAACATGGAATAATTTATGGATTTCTTTTTTTTTTAAGAAGACTAAGAGAAAAAGATGTTTTATATGACACATTCTACCAGTGTTCCAAGTTTCAAAGTGTTTCGTTAATGAAAAATGTGGCCTCCGTTTTAAAAAAGATCCCAACCGTCCACTCTTAAACTGACACACCGCCACTATTAGTACTATGCACACCACACATAAACAAAAACAAAAAAACGCATACATATACATACATTTATCACTATTACATACACACCAAACAATAAACAAACGTATGCAGTAAACTCATTAGAATGGTTGCTTTTCTTCCTTTTCCATTCTTTTTTAAATCTTACTTTCTCTTTTTTTTCAATGTCTCTCTGGAATAAAGAGAGATAGAACATGAGAATTACAGAGAGAGAGAGGGGGAGAGATAAATGGAGAGTGAGAAAGAGAGAGAGACAGAAAGTGAGAGAGATAGGGGCGAAAGAAAGGGTGTGGAAAAGATGGCGTCAATTTATTTACATTTTCAGTGATATGAACCATAACAACTGTTTAAAGCAGTCATTGTAATATCTTAGTGTACTGGAAACAGAAGCCAAATCATAATTTAATTGCATTCTACTTTCTATGTTTGTAAAGGTCAGCGGGAAAACCTTTAAATATTATCTCAACTTGTTAAAAATGGCGACGCAAACCACAGTGTACAAGTTTTTGACTATATATATGTATTAGCGAAAGAAAGAACTTCTATACGTTACAAAGTTCAGATTTAAAAAAAAAATCACTTCTAGATCTTCCTCGAATAACAACTTAATATATTGTGTGTTTATAGCGTGAATGCATGAGCCAATGCAATCTTTACATTCCAGTCGGATCTGGTATATGACGCAGCCAAATCTTTTTCAGACAACACCCTACTATCACATGAGTAAATGTTTGAGCCATCCAGGAAGGCCTCTCATGTGGTCTTTTGATCTATGAGAAATAGCAGCCATATATCAATAACCACGCTTTTTCATGTCTGTATGTATGTATGTATGTATGTATGCATGTGTGTGTGTGTGTGTTTGTGTATGTATGTATGTATGTATGTATGTATGTATGCCATTATTAAGTTTTATTTCAAGAATTCTTGCTAATAGAGAAAGGGCCTCTTTCTTACCTAGATCCAAAGGCTCCTTCATTGGAATTTCAACATCAACTTCAAAATGAAACTTGGAGGCCAAGGTAAATGTTTTGTACCACATATTGTATGCAAAGATTGCAGTGATAAGCTTTCCTTGTGGTCCAGTGGCAAGTGGAAACAAATGTCATTTACCGTTCTAATGGTATGGCGAGAACAAAGGAACAGTTCTACTGATTGTTACATTTGCAATAAGAAAACTGTAAAGTATATCAAATATCCTAATTTGTCATCTGCCATAAGACCACAATCATATGAAGATGAAATTACTCTTGTGCTAAGCAATCAACCACTGAGTGAATCAGATGATGATTCCAGTGATGAAACTGGATGTGAGGACCAAATGGGAGACAAGGATTTTGAAATTCCTCATCCATGCCCCAAAAGTAAGTTAAGAACAACTGAATCATTTTGCTCGAAAATTGAGACTTTTCGAGAATGATGCTTACCTGGTTGGAACAATGCTCAGAGTGTCTTAGCTCAAGGAACCAAAACAGCAGCGTACAGGCACGGAGAGAAGAAATTTTTTGATTTTTTCGGCACATAGTGAAATGGGTTTAGTTTATTGCAAAAATGTCGTGGTTTGATGATAGTGTTGGAAATTTCTTCTGATGTCAAGACAGATTGGTAGTTATTCATTGATGGTAGTATTTCCATCTTAAAGGCAGGGCACTTCTTTTGCATGTTGGGAATGTGTAATAAGGGATTCCAGTGGGCTACTCGGGGGAGGCAAAAAATCGCACGACACTATCAATGTCATTTTCTTTGATCAGATATGACGATTTCAAGTGGAAAGCTAGAGGTGACTTGAAAATCATAGGCTTTTTAACTGAAATGCAAATAGGTTACACGAAGATGTGTTGCTTCTTGTACATGCGGAACAGCTGGGCTTAAAATGAGTAAGTACTACAGTTGACAAGATTAGCCAGCACGTCATGAATGGAGCCCAGAGAATGAAACCGTTCAAGACATACTACTAGTTTCACCTGAGCTAATTGTGTCACCATCACTACATATTAAACTTGGGATCTTCAAAAATTTTGTGAAGTCATTGGACCCTGAAGAGCAGCCAATCAAGTTGCTGAAAGGTATCTTTTCTCGATTAAGCGAAGCAAAGACTAAAGAAGGCATGTTCGTTGGACCAGACACTCGCAAATTGATGACGAATCTGCGATTCATTGAATGTCTGAACATCTGATTCTGAACATTGAAGTTGAACGACGAGCTTATGATGCTGTATTGTTTTGCAAACAACTTGCACATGCAAGTGCTACCAGGCGAAAGCTTCGCATACCGGAAGCCAGCAAACGTATGGGGTAATCAGGAGAGAATGCGCGCTGTTTCGGGGCCTACCTCTCGACGGCATCATTGCGCACCGGCCCCACTAATATCAGTGAGTGGGACCGGTGCGCAATGATAACCGAAAACATCCTAGAGAAGTACCAAATCCCGAATTACAAGGCAACCATAGCTGATCTTCTGGACTCATTCGACGCACCGGGTGTCAAAATGTTCTTGCAGATTCACTTTTTAAAGCGACACTTGGTTTTCTTTTCCTTGTACTCGGACAAGATCACTGATGGGGTAGAGTGAAAGATTTCACCAAGTGATCATGACTGTTGAAACAAGGTACCGAGGGGGAGCCAATTCCCACATGATCGAAATCTTTTGCTGGCTTCATTTTTCTCGAACTCCAAGCTACTGACCTTGACAGTAAAATCGATGTTGCAACATTTCCCAAAATTTTTTTTAGCGTATATTGTTATTTTAGCAGTGATTAATTGTAGTTACATGCAATGTTTACAAGATTAGATACTTTTTCTGTAAATGTAGTATATGCAGGATATTTTGAAGATCAAAATATTGATGTGATGGAGCAACACCGACTTTGTATTCTTAATGTGCACCCTAAAATTAACCACAACCTAAATAGTCTGCTAAAAGGTCAGCGTCGAGCAGTATTATCAATGAATCTGCTTTCAACATGGTAAATAAGAAAGCTACGTATTATATTATAACGTTTTAATAATTGCAGGCGGAGAAAAGTATCATATTATAACGTTTTAATTACTGCAGGTGGAGAAAACCAAGACAATACATATGCAAAACACTTTCAACAAAAGTTTATTATGACCCCGACGTGATTCGAACACGCAGCCTTCTGATCTGGAGTCAGACGCGCTACCGTTGCGCCACGAGGCCAGCGCTGAAAGTCGGTCCACTTTTTAATATAAATACTATTGTTGGAACATATGCATTTTGATTTTGTTTCAACTATTTGTATGATAACAAAAACTTAAAATATTTAAATTACTTCCTGTATATAAACAGAGTCGTATTAATTTCAGTGTATAAAAGTGCGTGTTAAACAAAAAGCGTATTCGTGTTTCTGCATTACTAGTCATCTTATAATAGTTTAATTTTCTACATCATATTTTTTCTTATATTTTCAATTAAGTTACTCTCTGTCTCATTTTCATTTTGTCCTGAATTTCTTGTATTTATCAAACATCAGAGATCATAAATTGCCACTATGTTTATATTTATGAACAACATAGCACTGAAATCATTGTTTCGTAGTATATAAATGACAGAAGTTACATTTGTATTTAGAAAATATTTATTGTAAATATTCGATAATAAATTATATATGAATAAATAATTTTCGTTTTTAATTTTTCTTTAATACTCTAATGTGTAATTCATTTCTTTCGTTAATTAAAACAGCATAGCTTTACATGATAATATTTAGTAGCCAGCATGGAGACTATACTTGAACAGCAACGTCGTTATCATGAAGAAAGGGAACGGTTAATGGATGCTATGGTTAAAGAAATGCTTTTACCAAAGAAAACAGTAAGTTAATAACATATTTCTTTCAGAATCTCAATTTCCAAGAATTGTGTTCAGAATTTTTGCTACTAGTACACATTTGTCATTTGTCTGTTAGCCTTTTGTATTGGAAGGCCACCGGATATTGTGTCTTTGGATTTGCTTGTGGCTCACCCCTAACACGAATGTTTCGTTAATATTTTTCCATTGGGCCTTTAGTTCACACATTTGACATCCCTTATACGCAATGTCCGCTTCATATTTCGGCGAAACTATGTTTGTGTTCTTCCTTTATTGTTTGTAAACAACAGTATATTCCGCCATGACATTTTATCTCGCCAACAAAGCAGCCTCTATTATCGCTTAATCTGCTAGAAAGAACAACTAAATCTTTCTGAATTCGTGCCCTGTTTTGATATAAAAGTAAGTAATGACAAAGAATTATGCGGTCCTTATAAACTATACCTAAAAAGCACAGACGGAATGGTCAAGACCGGAACTCCTTTGTTTTTAGGTTTCCTCGATCAGAGCTGACTAAGGATTTAATATTTATTTATTACAGCAACTAGCAATGTATTACATAAAAGCCCCAATTATTATGGCGACCAAAGATTGCCATTATTTCCTCGCTTTAAAATTTGGTGTAACTAGTGGTCTGTCCTCTAAACGATTGCCAGTTCTGCTAGAAATAGAAGCCAGATCTTCCTAACTTAACAACTTAAAAGAGGGAAGGACACATTGGATAATAAAATAATTTTTTTTACTCTAAAACATTAGTCAACGACCCAAATCCAACGAAACTATCATCATCATCGTTTAACTTCCATTTTCCATGCAGGCATGGGTTGGACGGTTTGACAGGAGCTAGCTAACTGAAGCATGGTCCAGGCTCCAGTTGTCTGTTTTGGCATTGTTTGTATGGCTGGATGCCCTTCATAACGCTATACACACACACACACACACATATATATATGTGTGTGTGTGTGCATATATAACAGATAACATACTTCAGAACAAGCTGCTATTCCTTTCATTCACTGGAGAAGGCCTTTGACAGGGTGATGATTAAGGAAAATGTGAAGGTTAATGGTTTATGAAAGCCATGAAGCCATGTACATAGACAATGTCTGTAAGTTATGAGTTAGGTGAGAAATTTAGCATACCAATTTTGTGTCCATCAGGACTTGATTCTCAGCTCTCACTTTTGTTTATAAACTTTCTCTTTGTGATAACAGAGGAGTTGCAGCCTGGCTATGAAATCTGTATATTGACACACATTTGGAGAGAAATATCAAGCATGGATGCATGTGAATCTGACTCAGCTTGGGAGAGAAATGGATGCAAAGCCTAAAAAATAAACCTAATGAAGACAACATTTTTAATTATTATTTGCATAGTTATTCTCAATATGTCCTGGAAGGTTTGAATGCAAAGAATACAGGTTGCTGTTTTGCATGCATTACTGGGATACACAATCTGCAGAAAAGGAGTTAGTATTAATTCCATATGGTGACCCCAATGTAAACAATGGGTGCATCAGAGGTGTAGTAGGGCCCCAGGTAGGCTGATAAAAAAAACAAAAAGACTAGGCATGTCGCAAATGTATATGTGCAATTAGCTGTGTAAGTACCTGTTAAATAAAGTGCTTCATATTCTTATGCAGTTCCATAGAAGTTGATAGCTTTTTTAACCTAGGTGACCTAATTAACATTGGAGGTGGACACTCCAAAATCATAGTGTATAGTAAGTAGTATAGGTAAGAATGGGTTGGAAAAAGAAATATATATAGATATATGGGAAGCTATTACTTCTGCTGGCAACCAAGGGATTCCTTCTCTAAATGAAGAGTAGATTATATGAGGCTTATATATGAAGTACACTGTGTGCATGGTCGTGAAATATGGGCATTGACTGTGGAGAATATGTGAAAGTGGAAAGAAAAAAAGATTGCTGGATGTGTAATGTCAGTATGAGAGAGTTCACTAGTAATTTTGTTAAACAGGGGGCTGACACATGGTCATTCAACCTGTTAACAATAGCCAAAACTAACAAATTGCATCTTATCATCTTAACTAATCGCTTTACTGAACCATCTAGTGCAAAAATGGGAATGCCATGATAAGAAAACCTTTAATTGTTGTTTTGTTCGACTATGACTGATGGGTGAATACACAACACAATTTACTTTGAGCCAATGGGAGAAAGATTATTTTCAGGTACTCAACCTGCTAGATATAGCAACCATATTTCCCTCTGGTCATCCCATAGCTCTTCAAATTAGAGAAGGACACATTGTAAAATGTAGTCCCATATATACCTTGCTTTGAAACAAGTGGAGGTTGGCATTAGGAAGGTCATCCAGCTGTAGAAACTCTGCCAAATCAGATTGGAGCCTGGTGTAGCCTTCGGGTTCCACCAGTCCTCAGTCAAATCGTCTAACCCATGCTAGCATGGAAAGCGGACGTTAAACAATGATGATGATGATGATGATATATATATATATATATATATATATATATATAT
>NC_068990.1:9120815-9130448 GCF_001194135.2 Octopus bimaculoides
TTATAAAATCTGGTAATTAATCATATATTAATTAATATCGATCAATTATCAGGAGGCCAGCACATCTAAAGAATCAAAGAGATTCAGAAATAGTATCTGCAATCTCAGGGGATTAAGGTACATTTTAAAAAAATAACGTTGACCACTAACGTGGACAATTAATGTGCTAGAAATAGATCACATCTTGTGTCTATATATATATATATATATATATATATATATATCTTGGCTAGCATGAGAGTGTATATGGAGAACAATGAAGAGCAGCATCTGAAATGTCATTGAAGTTCAATCCTCAAGCTGTAGCTTCAGTACGTATGCATCATCATTTAACATCCATCTTCTGTACTGGCAACAGTTGGTTGGTTCAACAGGATCTGATGAGTTGAAGGGCTGCATCTTGCTCCAGTGTCTGCTATGGCAGTTTCTCCGACTGGATGCTCTTCCTAATGCCAACCACTTTACAGAGTAATACTGGGTGCACTTTTGAGGCACCTGCACTAGGGAGGTTACCATGTAACTTGCAAGACTTGTAAGTCCCTCAACTGAGTGAGAATATAGTGGAGAGGAAGGTGGCTTTATATTAGGTGTTGAGAGGTTAAAGTATGAAAGAAGAGACAAGAATAGGTTTCTCACAAGCAGAAAAATTGCTCAGAGGGCAATTTTTCTAGTAGAAGTATTATTTCTAAAATTACCACATGTACACTCATTTTACTTTTTGATTCTTCTTCATGGAGGTGGGAGTAGTTGATTGAATCAACCTAGCCAAAATACCTGCATAGGAGTGGATTCTGCTAAAACCACTCAAGGACCAGGTTAAACTGAGTGTTAGTCTAATCCTATAAAAGATTAAGTTCATCCAATGAATTTCTATACAATTTCCATCTATTCAGTTTCATGCACTGGGCTTCTGTTTACTTTTTGGTACGTTATGGTAGAAGTTACTTGTCCAAGATGCTATGAAATAGGATTAAACCAAGAACCATGTGATTGTTTTCTATGTGGTATTTTTAAATTTCTGTATTGGATCCTGTGTACTGTGTTTTCATCTATCTTTTTATCATTTACTTGTTTCAGTCATTAGACTACGGCCATTCTGGAACATTGCCTTGAAGAATTTTTAGTCACATGAATCTATCCCAGTACTTTTTTAAGCCTGGTACTTATTCTGTTAATCTCTTTTGCTGAACTGCTAAGTTACAGGGATAAGTGGTGGTAGGGGACAAATACACACACACATGCATACACATTCATGTATATGACTAGCTTCTTCCAGTTTCTATCTATCATATCTACTCACAAGTTTTGGGTTAGCCTGAAGCTATAGTAGAAGACACTAACCCAAGGTGCCATGCAGTGGGACTGAACCTGAAACCACGTGGTTGGGAAGCAAGCTTCTTGCCACACAGCCACGCTTGTGAGGTTCTGGCTGGATGACAGCTTTTGTTGGTTGGCCACATACCATATGGTCATGATGGATGATAAAGTATTAATATCTCACAGAGATAGAAACTGACCGAAACATTTCTGCTCAGAGGATTGCCTGGGACCAACACATGTTAGATGCACTGCAAAGCAGATACCAACGCATGGTAGATGCACTGCAAAGGTGCATGCCCCAATTTACATTTGAGAGTTGATGTTTGTATTTGTAACGATAAACAGGTGTAGCATATTGTGCTAATGTTTCATTCATGCTTCTTGTCTACTAAATTCTGAGGCAGTATTTATATTTTTAAAGCTGTTGACAAGGTCAAATTTAATGTTACTGCTCAAGTGTTGAAATCATTAACCATTATGCAGCTGATGATGGGTGTATTTGTTTCATGTGCCAGATGTGGCTGTCGGTTATGGTTCTTTTGTTTCTTGTATTCTTGTGTTTCAAAGTTGTTCTTCGTTGAAATTCTAGTTCGCATAGGATTTAACTTGTCTAAGGGTTCTTGGTTTATGGTGACTTTGTTGCTTATAAGTTATATTGATATTGAGTGATTGTCTTTCATAGAGATTCTATTTTGGTAAGGGTAATACTTGTTTAAAAGTTTTTAGTTTATAGAGGTTTTGGTGTATATATATATTATTATCATCATCATCGTCATCGTTGTTTAACGTCTGCTTTCCATGCTAGCATGGGTTGGACGATTTGACTGAGGACTGGTGGACCAGATGGCTACATCAGGCTCCAATCTGATTTGGCAGAGTTTCTACAGCTGGATGCCCTTCCTAATGCCAACCACTCTGAGAGTGTAGTAGGTGGTACTGGCAACGACCAAGCTCAAAATGGTGTATTTTACGTGTCACCTGCACAAGAGCCAGTCCATCGGCACTGGCAACGATCTCGCTCGAACGTCTTACTGGCAACGGCCATGCTCGAAATGGTAATATATATATATATATATATATATATAATGTGAAGAGACACACAACTACACAAAAGACTGCCACTCCTGCTACTAAATTCTTCCTATAACATTAAGTGACACAAAGTTCACTCACACACATACACATATAAACAGCCAAAACCACACACACATATGGTATTACACACATATGGTATTACACACATAGACTTGCACGCACGTGCATACCCACACATTCCTCCTTCCCTTACACTCTCCTCTCTTAGAAAGAACTTTTTCTTCACCCATTCCCTTCCGGGCATTTCAAAATGTAACCACATGTGAATCGTTGGCGATTTTTTTCCTCTGTCTTCCCTTCTATTGGACTTTCCTCTGTTTCCAAAGAAGAGTGTCCGCTCGAAATGTTAAACCATCTTTCTTTCCGTCCTTGAGCATCTGTTAATACTTTACATGTACCATGTCCTTGCATTGTTGCGTTTTTTGTGTTTGTTCTTTTTGGGATTTACTATACATATATAATTAAACCTTGGGAGAAGCATTATGCCAGTAATAAACACATGCACTGGTTCAGTCCTTTATTCATTCCGGTCGCACACCAAATACACATACACATCTTGCACACCAAATACACATACAAAATATATATATATATAATAAAAAGAAGGTTGAATGAAAGGGAGATAATAAAGTGCTAGTGATCCCAACAAGAGAAGGTGCATGTGTGTGTGTATGTGAGAATTGTGTGTGAATAGGGGAGAATGACTGATGTGTCTGAGTGTGTGTGTGTGTAATATAGCAGTTGATGTGCACTTTTTCACGTGGTGTGTGCATGTGTGTGTGTGACCAAACTGTGCATGTGTATGGTGTACATATGTGGGCGAAAGTATCTTTGTCTATGTATGTTGCATGTGTATGTATATATAGCCTGTGTTCAGGTATTATGTGCTTGTGTGGGTGTAGAAGTGTGCATGGTGATGTGTGGTGTGTGTACTGAGTTAAACAGTGTGTATGGCTGTTCATATAGTGGTATGTGTGGTGATGCTCTTGAAGATTGTATGTGGGTGTGTAGTATGGGTGCTAGGAAGTGGTCAGTGCTAGTATGTGTGGAGTGGTGTGGGGTTGGTATGAACTGAAGTGAGAAGGTGAGTTGTGCCCATGTGGTGCAAAGGAATGAAGAGAGAATATTAATTCCACTTCACGGCAAAGGCCAGAGTGTAGATGACCCTGTGCAAAGACAATCCTAACACAAACAGATGTTGTAGCAAATGACCAGTAGAGCGGAAATGGTGCGAGACCGGGGTGTCATTGCTGAGTGTGATGTCTTGGAAGTGCTTTGTGAACTGGTCAGCCAAGCGACGTCCCGTTTGACCGATGCATAGAGAAGGACAGAGAGAGCAGGAGATACAGTAAATGACATTACTAGAAGTGCAGGTAAAGGAGTTGGTGATGTGATAGGGTTGATGATGTGTACCTGTGAAGGTGCAGGGGTGTTTTGGAACATAACACCCATGATAGTTAAGGGGTTTCTGTATATATATATATATATTATGGGCTTTCAGTTTCTGTCTATCACATCCACTCATGAGGATTTGGTTGGATCAGGCTGTTGTAAAAAAAACACCTGCCCAAGGTGCTGCTGTGCAGTGGAACTGAATCCCAAACTACATGGTTGGAAAGCAAGGTTCTTAACCACACAGCTACTTGTGTGCCAACAAACCATTTTAAAGTTGTTGATTCACTTGATCAAAAAAAAAATCAAGAATTAACAATAAATAAATATATTTATCAGACAGACAAATAGGATTTACTTTATGACAGTGGATTTTATTAAGTTGTACTAACAGTTATCAAACCGTTTGTTGTTTTGTTTGTGATCAAAAGTACATTTCACTGTTTTGTTTTGCTTGTCTTATTTGCTCAGGCTAACTTTGTGTGTAAAAATTTGCTTGAAGTGTATGTATGCTGTAATGTGAAAAATATTGGTTGTGTTTTTACTGGAAATGGTCTGTTTTTGTTTTGTTTCATTCATAATCTATAGCACATTATCATTCTGCTATTATGTTTATCCAATGAGTTGACCTCATCTACATACAAAAAGACAGTTACTTCAGTCATATATTTTTGATAAACACAAGTTATATTTTAAATTAGTGAGAGATATTAGAGTGAGTAAAGTACCCCACTATCCCAAGCATCACCTCCTGTTAGCCATGAGTGATGAAGGAGTTTGATATCAGAACTAAGTGGACAACAATCCATTGAACCCAAAACCATGTGGTTGGGAAGTGAACTTCTTAACTACACAGCCATACATGCCCCCCCCCATATATCGTCATCATTATTTAATAACCATTTCCTTGCTGACATAGGTTGAACAGTGACTGGAGCTGGTAAGGCCAGGGGCCGCACCAGGCTCCATTGTCTGTTCAGGTATGGTTTCTATGGCTGGATGCCCTTTCGAACACAAGCCACTTTACAGAATGTTTTCTATGTGGTACCAGTTGGACTTGACACATTTCATGTGTCCTTATGCTTTCAAAGTGAAGACAAGCGCCTCCTCCCAGCAAAACCAGCATCCAGAGACTAGTTTTAGAGTTATTGCTCATCATCAGTCTGGAGTAGCATGGTTTGCTAGCTGAATTCTTTATTACAGGCACAAGGCCTAAACACAGCTGAGACATACACAGACGTGTGGAAACAAAAAGACACATGAAAGGATGAACATTTCTTTCTCAAGTACCCTCTTTTATCACATTCGTAACACTTTGAGGGGTCTCCCCTCCAATATCATTTCTAACTTTTCATTTGGTAGCTCCAGGTATTTCTTTGTAATATTTCTAGCTCACTGCAAAAATCATCTCTAATCCGTAGCCCCAACACTTCGCTTGTTGGGTTTGGCTTATGCCCATCTTCACGTCTTCGTTTTCCTTCCTTATCTCTGAATAAAAAATCGCTGCTATTATCCACTCTGGATCTATTGATGGTGGGATTCTTCCCACCCTAATTCTGACAATTCTTTTATCCAAACAGTTTGGAATCAAAGTCCATTTTTCTCCCTGTATCAGCCTGTTAGAGGTTTTTTCCACCTTCTCTTCTGATATAAAAATTACCACTATTGACGCAAATCTCTTTCCTGTCGTAAAGAACGCTATGCTGTCTCCTATATGTCTTTCCAAAATTTCTTCTATTTCTTCCTGTGGCGTGTTTTCAATTCTGCTTTTATTTGAAAATGTTCTGAATATTATTGTCTTCTTTTCCATTTTCACTTTTTCTCCTCTGGCAGAGTCATTTTTATATTTGACCCTTCTTTCTCTACCATACTACTATATTTCTTTATCAGTTCTTCATTCCACTGTAACATCTCCTGTTTCAGCACACGTGGGTCTAGGCGAACTCGACCTCCAGTAGCTTCTGCATAACTTCTCATTTTTCTCAATTATTCACTACCACCCAACAATGGTTGTTTCGCACAAAAAAAATTGGCTAGAGTTCTTCAAAAAACAACAAAAAAAGTGTCTTGCTAGCTGTCGATGCCTATCTACCTTTGAAAACATATGTTTCAAGTGAAATACATTGACTGATTTTTGAAAATAGAAATAATACATTTCTAAATCTCTCAGAGAGATTTATGCAGTAGCAGCATGATAAAGTGATAGTATGTTGTCAACTTCATATGACATCCAGTCTGATGAGCAATGAGTCTGAAACTAGTCTCTGGATGCTGGCTTTGCTGGGTGGAGGTGCTTGTATCCACTTTGAAAACATAAGGACATAGGAAATGTGTCAAGTCCAACAGGAAATGGTGTTTCCTAGGGCTAAATAACAGTAGCATTCTTCCCTTTCATGGGACTGTCACATTAAGTTGACAACATACTATCACCTTATCGTGCTGAGAGATTTAGGAACATATTATTTCTATAGGGTTGATTTGTTTAACTAAAGCCCTTCAAGTCGGTACCCCAGCATAGCTGCAGTACAGTGAATGAAACAAGTAATTGATAATAGATAATAGCAGGTCTGATAGGTACTTGTTAAAATATTGGCCAAACAGCAATACAAAGACTAGGATTCCTCTTTTGAGCCAAGAAATACTTTAGTCTTGATCAGTTGCTAAACCTCTGCAAGGTTCATATAAGACCCATATTGAAGTACTGCTCACAAAATCTGCAGGTTAATATTATTGCTGCACACACTGACACCTGGGGTCAAATCCCAAAGAAATCCATCTGGCTGAGCAGCAAGAATTCTTACTGCATACCGTCTGCACTCAAACTCACTAATCTTACCTATCACCTTTGCTGTATCTCACTGCTGACACACTGCACTAGTCACTTTAGTCAGTCCCTCAATTCTTCTTTCTGAGATTGCAGCCCACTGAAATTTCATTCTGTGCATCATTATCTATTGTGTTGTTCCTTTTTTAAGACAGTAAAATGTGATTTGAGGGAGATTTGGCTGTTATTTTTAGCAGGTTGAATGATTACGTAGAGCAGTGGTTTTCAACTATTTTTTGCTTATGGACCTTTTTGATTCTTATTTTACTCTATAGGGCTTCCATAGCCATTCGATGTACATAGGAAAAAAAAAAAAATCCTACTTTTTTTATAATGAAATATTATTAAGAATTATATTAAAAAAAGATATTTTATGTATTGTAGAAGTACTATCAATTTATAGCCCATAAATTTTAACAATAAAATCTTATATGGACCCTGGTTGAGAACCACTAATGTGGAGGCTCATGGATGGGTGGAGTTCTTATGGCATAGACTCATGTACAAGAAGTTTTGATTGTTCTCTTGGCAAACTGACTTAGCCATAAAGAGTATAGAACAAAAGTATGTGTCTTTTAATGTTGAGGTAACATAAAATATTGCCAGATGTTATATTATTGATAAAAATAGACAAATGCTTTTTAGAGTTTTCCAAAATATTTAATGGTAAATCTCATGACTCAGAATCATATTAGAATTGGTTTTGTTTTTTTGTTTTTTTTTCAATTTGATTCAAAACTTTGTTTTTCTTCAATTTGGAATTTTTTTTTTAAATACAAAAGTAATCTTGAATGCATTTTTAAAATAACAAAAAATACACCAGTAAAATATTGAAGATGGCTAGCTTCTTACAATGCGAAAAAGGAATTAAATGTATTCCTTTTTTGCATTGTAAGAAGCTCTCTGTTTTCACTATTTTGCTGTTTTTACTTTTTGTTATCACAATGCTTCAAGCAAGCCATAATGCTCTTCTAACACAAATATATATTGTATTCCTACATCATGTAAACAGCTACTCTACTTTGCTGGAATTAATAGACTATTTTTAGTTGTGCAGACAACATGGCGACCTCTACACATCACATGTCCTGCATAAAATAGGAGCCTGAAGTCCTTCAATAATACACTGTCTTATTATAGGAAGAACACATAGATAATGTAACCCTTATTCACTCTGTCCTAGAAAAAAGATGTGATGGTCAAGATTGGAATGCCTTTAATCATAAATCTCTTTAATCAAGGCTTAGCTTGCATTAATCCTTTAGCATTGAAACTGGCTATATCCAGCCAAAATATTGTACTTGTTTTATATTCAAACTGGTCAGATCTGGCCTCTCACACTCACCATACAATGTCCTTGTAAAAATAAACAATCACATCATTGAAATTTTGAAGCTACAATATCATGCATGATTATTCCATCAAATGTATAGCTTATTTATTCACATTGTTTTGATTTAATCTGAATGCCATAGCATTAGAGATGTTTTAGCATTTAAACCAGCCATATCTGGCCAAAATAATCTACCTGTGTTATCTTCTAACTGGCAAGATCTGACCTCTCCCATTTACCCTACAATATTCTAAAAATAAACAATGGCATCATTTAAGTCTCAAAGCTACAAAGCGATGCATGACTAATTCATATCAATCTGAATAAACAAGCATTACATTTAACAAAGAAATCTAAATAGTATATGGTTAAACAACAACAGACTTATTTGACTGCTGAATTTTAGTTAATGCACCAAAGTATATGTTTGTATATGTATATGTATGCACCAAAGCTTTGGGTTTCCATTTGCATTCCACTGATTTCTCATATCCACGATTAATCTGTAATAAAATACATAAAAACTGTTTTTTCAGTAACTATTTTCTTAATTTTTTTTTCCATTTTTTTTTCAGCCAAGAGAACAGATCAACTCTGATCAAAGACTGAAATATTTGTTTGATGTAAGTTAACATATATTTTCATTTTCATTTTGTTTTAATTTCATTGGTTTGTTGTGTTGAAAGTTGGATCATTAATGTGATCCTGATTACCTAATGAATGACGAACAAGCCATCTGGACATGTGCTGTCATCTAAGTCCAGTCTACTTTTGTGTGCTTTGCAGAGGTGATCAATGTATACTCAGTCAGAGTGTAACAGTTACTCTTCCTTTTCAGTTACCATTGCTCATGAAAATCCTAACTTTGTGTTTAAGGTTAATGAGGCTACCACAATTTTCCTAGGCCCCACCAGTGGGTTGTATGCCCCATGTTGGGAATCACTGACCTATTTCATGCTGTTTGTTTACAACTAGATAGACTTGTTCAGATTTTATGTTAATTGTCTGGCTATGATATCTGAGCAGGGCTAGTTTGACTGTACAAGCATTATTGACACCCAATCAATTTAGCTGTTTGAGATACACTAGTAGTGGGAAAGATATTCGGAATAATTTATAAAACTAAAGCTAATTGATTTATCTTCTTTCATGTTACCCTTGAAGTATCTTTACTCTTTTGAACTCAATGTAACTCTTACTTTATGGTTCATGATTATTGTCCGTTTTCCATACTGGCATAAGTTGGATGATTTGACCAGAGCTGGCAAGCCAGAGAGCTGCACTAGGTTCCAGTCTGATTTGGCTTGGTTTCTATAGCTGGATGCCCTTCCTAATGTTAACTGCTTTACAGTATGTTCTTTGTGCTTTTAACATGTTAATGAATAATTATGAATATTTGGGTTTTTTTCCGTTTCCTTTTGCAGAGATCTGTTGCTTGCACCAATGAACTAAGGGAGCTTTATGAAGATAAAGATGGGTATGTTTGCTACAAGCTGATTTACTTAATTTAAAATAATTTTTTCTCCTGTTTTGTTCTTCTGACAATTTTAATGCTTACGTTACTACACGAGTATATTATTGTAAATAAAAATAAAGAGCAAAACAAGGCCACTGCCTCATTCAATAATCTAAAGCATTAAGTAATTAAAATCTAAGCTACACTTTATAT
>NC_068990.1:9130534-9146068 GCF_001194135.2 Octopus bimaculoides
ATATATAAAGTGTAGCTTTATATATAAAGTGTAATATATATATATATATATATATATTACACACACAAGTGTTCAGGCTAAATTTGAAAGTTTGCATAAAAGGTAAGGAAAACACAATATCCCATGCAAAAATAAAAGTATTTTGAAAAAATAAAAAAATAACCAGATAATGGCTAGGAGATAAGTTACTCAAAGTAGTTGCCCTCAGCTTCCACCTCAGCCCTAAAATGACTCTGGAACCTGGCACATTTGTACCTCATTTTGTACCTGGGAAGATCTTTGAACTTTCCTTGATCTTGGCCACCAACTCAGCCTTGGCAGTTGGTGTCTTAATCATGTGCCACATATAGTAATCCATAGGATTACTATCAAGGGAATTAGGAGGTTAGAAATTGCGACTGGTGAAGTTTGTCCACAGTCTCCAGCAGTTTCACATGGCTGTCAGACTTGGATCTAAATCCCTGTTCAAAGATGTGGGGATGAACACCAGCATCCAGGCACAGTCTGAATACCTGCTGTGTTCCTTCCTGCTGGCTATGACTTCGTAATCTCCGTTGCAGCCATCCGTGTCAGGTCTTAACACTTTTACAGTCTTCACAGAGCACTGAGCAGCAGTCTAGATGTTGACTTTTGATATCCAATATGAATCATCAGGACATAGGTGACTCTCCTAATATTCAGATGGCTTCCTGTCCTCCATGTCAGCTAACTTTTTCTCAACTACAGCTTTAATCTTTATGCTCTCCAATGCCATTGACTCTTCGGCAATGCTGTTCCTGAGAAAAAAAAACAGAGACATAAGAAATAAAATCATTAAATTTAGTTCACACACCACTTGTACCTTGCAAACCCACCCTGACATCTTGCCTTCACCATTTTATCTTGATTTCCAACTCCACCCCAATTTCTTCTACTTACTCTTACCTGTAGGTGTGGCTGTGTGGTAAGAAGTTTGTTTCCCAACCACATGGCTTTGAGTTCGGTCCCACTGCATGGCACTGTGGGCAAGCATTTTCTGTAGCTCACCCCAATCTGACCAAAGCCTTGTGAGTGGATTTGGTAGATAGAAACTGAAAAGACGTTGCTGTTTGGAAGGGCATCCAACTGTAAAAACCATGCCAAAACTGACATTGGAGCTGAATGTAGCCTTGCATCTTGCTGGTTCAAACCATTCAACCCATGCCAGTTTGGAAAACAAATGTTAAATGATATGTAAGTGCGTGTATGCAAATGTGAATGAATGTTGATATTCCTTCTCTGAAATTGCTGGCTTTGTGCCAAAATTTGTAACCATTATATTTGGTGATTCTTATCTAAAGCATGAAACTCTTGTTCACAACAATTGTATAATGTATTGTGCATGCGCACAAACATAACATTCATCTGGGTATGCTCGAATTAAATCATTTCGAATGTGCTCTTAGTGATGTTCCTAGCATGGATCTTTCTGTAGTACTTTGCGTCACAGCAATTCAATGTTCTATCCTCTTCATAGTAGTCCACATCTCACTTGCTTATAAGAGTGCATGTAGGATGGTGCTATTGAAGAGTCTAGCTCATATGGTATTGTCTGTTTTTGTGTTTAAGCTCATCCTTTATTAAGGTAAACACTTTCCATCCTGCTCTTATTCCCTGTGAGATTCTAGCATCCATATCACATCTCATATTCACTGTGTGCCCTTAGTAGGTGTAGTCTTTACCTCTTCAATTTCATCGCTTCCCACCTCTACTTGACGTTATGCTACATCTTCCAACCTCATATATTTTGTTTTCATGTGGTTCATTTTAAAACCTAGTGATAAACTATGAGCGCCCAGGTCTGTCAGCATCGTCTGCAGCTGGTCTGTGGTTTCACTGATGAGTACAATGTCATCTGTGAATCAGAGGTGTGTTAGTTGCTAGCCATTGATGTCATGTATCCAGTTGATAATCTTGATAACTATTTCTAGGCATGTAGTGAAGAGCTTTGTAGAGATGATCCCTTCTCAATTGGGATCTTTACTGGTGGTGATAGCAGAGCTATATCTGTTGAGCATTCAAAATTTGCGTCTCTGAGCAACATGATGTATTACACATCGACACTGCTTTCCTGAAATTTCAACACTGTGTTCATCTTGATGCTATCAAAGGCTGTTTTGTATTCAGCAAAAGCAAAAACTGCAAGCCAGTTGGAACTTGGCAGAAGAATCTTGGAGAAGATGAAGAAAATGCTGCAAAAACAATGATAAGACAGCATCTGAGAAATGAGTTTGAGAATTATAGACAGAAGAAATTGATGCAAGAGAGGGCTGACACACCCTATAGGTTAGAGGTAATAGCACTAAAGGACACAGATAGGCTCATGGTGACATACAAAGGGGAGATGGAGGAGGTTTGCAAAACCTACACCAACCTTTTTAAATCATCAGTGAAGCTTGATCCTCCACCACCACAAATGTTGGAAGAAGTGCCACCTATTCTGATCAGTGAAATTGAAAATGTCCTCAGATTGATGAAAATAGACTAAGCTCCTGGTAAAGATGGCATTATGGCATCACAGCAGTAATATTAAGATACAGAGGTGAAGAGCTGGGGAAAATCCTTTTTCTACACTTCATTTGCTATATGAAGTGGGGTAAATTCCCTCACTGTTGAAAGAGTCAAATACCACCCTCCTTCATTAGAAGGATGATTATGATTTTAAAAACTATTGTCCCAGCGTACGAATGATTCAGCCAGCTCACTACCATGATAATAATGATAATAATAATCCCTACTACTATAGGCACAAGGTCTGAAATTTTGGGGGAGGGGGTTAGTCAATTACATTGACCCCAATGTGTAAAGGATGAAAGGCAAAGCTGACCTTGGTGGAATTTGAACTCAGAATGCAAAGACAAACAGAATACCACTAAGCATTTCATCCAGTGTGCTAATGATTCTGCCAGCTCACTGCCTTCAATTAATAATGATAATAATAATAATAATAATAATAATAATAATAATGATGATATCATTTATTTGCCACCAGGGTGAAGGATGAGGGGTACAATACGAAACAGATATAAAGTGTTGGGATTTACATATAATTGAATGATAAAATAAATAGATAATAGTAATAAAAAAAAGTATATAGAACATACAGTGAAAAGAAAGAGAAGTTTACATAGTATACAAAGGTTAACAAAAAAAAAAACAGTTGAGGTATGATAGAGATGTAGTCCTCTTGATACAGGATGACTTCTAGGGATAATCGAAGAACCTCACTATCCAAAATCTCCCTGAACACCAAGGGCAAGTCCCCTCTCCAGTTCCCTTTTTCTGATTCACAGGTTTATACTTGGAGAGGGACCATCCATAATAATAATAATAATAATAATAATAAATTGTTACTTTATAACTCCCTTGAATTGCTTTCTTTAAAAATAAATTGTTCTAATTTCATTTTACTGACAACCCTCATTTGTGCCATTATTGTTGTTGAACATGTCACCGAGGCATGGTTACTGTGTATATTACTGTTTGAACAACTGTAAATTTCTAACTCTTCTACTTGTAACTAGTCAGACATATAATCATCCTTATTTTAGGCAAAGGAAAGAAGAGGTGGCTGCCCTGTCTGGCCCCAATGAGTTTGCAGAATTTTATGCCAGGCTGAAAACCCTTAAAGATTTTCATCGGAAGCATCCCGGCGAAGTAAGAATTCCTTTATCTTGTACTAACTACCTACAGCTTACAGGGCTTTCATGAGCTCTTATATGTATCACCACATATCCTGCACTATCTATAAAATAGTTACAACTTTGTTCTACAATATTTATACAGCACTGCCTGAACTATTCATAATTTAGTTGAGTGTATCAGTCTGTTATACAGTTATAAAGCCCCAGTGATCTAATAATAGGAACACATATAGTAGAGTAGGTATGCTTTTTTTTTGACATACTCTAAACACCTGAGGATTAACACATCTGCTCATAAGCTGGCTTTTACAGAAAAATGTAATTTTCTAATAGTTATTGACAGATTGTCTTTTCAGTAAAAGTCAGCCAAACAAAATATTTTCTTTAATGTAAAAAATTTCCACTACTTTTTACTTCAATACTTGTCTCTCATATTAATTTTTGTAAAAATATTTTTGCACTGTTTGAGGCAATGCTTTCTTACCAAGATCTCTATTTTCATAATATTCACTTCTAATGCCCTGTCATAGAAGTACCAAAAATTCTCTTAAGAGTCTTAAAATTTTACCCACTCACATGCCTACCATAAATGTTTCTTGTGTCAAAAACACTTCTTGTGCTGTGAGATGATTGAACATTTCTTTGATTTTGTTCATGAAGTACACAAACATTCCATTTATATTGATTGGATGAGATCAAACTTGGGGAAGTTTTCACTTTGTTATTAGTTTCTAGATAGTAGAGAAGATAGAAGAAGAGAAAAAAACCTATTGCTCAGAAGCAGTCTCATGTTCTTTCTTTGTCTTCAGCATTTCCATGATAAATTTCATTGATCTTGGCATATAACAAAACATATTTCATCTTGTTGAATGTAAATATGTAGCCTGGCTTAAAATTTTTGCTTTCATTTCCTTATATTTTCATTGTGATTAAATATAAACCAAGAATGGGCAAAATTGTGCTTTTTTTTATTAGTTTTGAACTTGAAATTTCCAATTTGCAAAACTGAAATATTTCAAAAGCCAAACATGAGGAAGGGAATAAATCAAATCTCCCAGAATATTTGAAACTTGAAAATTCATTTTGAACATAAATTGAAATTCAATAATGATTGAAATGAAGGGCTAGTCTATAGACTACGGGGCCACCAGTTATTGTAATCTTGTTATAGGCATTTTGTTGTGGTGCTAATGAAGGAACATAACTTTACTTGCTTCAATTTACCTGTTTGGCAGAAGATGAATTCCTTTCTTAATTTGTGGTGGTGGGTAACACATCCAATAATTTATGATTGATTTATGGTTGTTCAAAGAACACAATTCTATACATCGAACAGAAATGTGATATATAAGTTGTAACCAAAAATAAAAATCTAACACAATGTAGAACTTAACCATACATCCCCTGGTCAGTAATTAACATGAGATATGGTTTCAAGTTCTAATCAGTACTTTTTATTTCTCCTTCTGTTGAAATCCTATCTATCCAATGACCACATTTCCATTCAGTATTTGGTGTCATATATTCTTAATCCTACACTGGTCTAATAAACAGTTATGAACTATGAGCTATAACTGGGAATCAATCTTGAGGTGCAGATGCTTGGCAAGCACTTATTTTCTCTCTCTTTTTCAAATATGCACTATTTGTATGTATCTAAAAATATATGTAAAATTATCTAAAATGTAAACATATTTACCGTTCGGTACTGGACTAAAAACCAATTAATTTAACATTAGGAAAATACAAATTAATCTCACATTAACTTCACATTTGAATTATTGGAACTCAACTCTTTGATACACTAAATTTGTTTTGAATAGCATTGGCAATTGAATAAATGTAAATTCTCATCAAGCTGAGTTATGTTCACATTAAGCTAAATTCCAATCAAGCCAGGTCTAGGATCTGGTTTCAAAAGTTAGAATATAGACAGATGTGAATAAACACTGCTTTTCGTCCGGTGCTTGATCAGTTTTGCTTGTTAGCCTGTAAATTTCAAGCTATCGGTCCAGAAAGTATCGAAATACATAATGTAGCCTTCTGTGGATTTGCATTCATGCCTTTACATGGCTAATGAGATTAATTTACAAATTGCACTTGTTGCCTATGTTGCTGTTATAAAATTTAATATTTACCAAGTTCCATGTTGACTCTCTTTGTTGTTGTTCTTCAGATTAATGTTCCTATGTCTGTAGAGTTTGAAGAACTGGCTAAATTACGAGAAAATACTTCAGAAGAAATGCAAGGTACCTAACTTTTTCTTTTCTTTTTATCTTCTTTTACATTATCAGAACACTACTTGTATAAATTATTTAAGCTCACCATATCACTGGTATAATGATAATTGTCTCAATTGTATTTTATTTAATATAAAGAAGAGCCAGCCTCAGTAAAACAATAAGAGAATTCATATTTTTAATGTTCTGTAATAAGAGTGTTGCTGTATTTTGTCTACATATGTAGAGGTCAGTTTTTAACATTTATCTTTCTCAATAATTTTATCTCAGTTAAATATTTCAATATAAATATCATAACTTTACTGTCTTTTTGTCTATAAATATCAGGCTTAATGCCAAAGGAAGACACATGTCTTTAAAAGGGAAATGAATTTAGAAAACTGGACTTATTTCTGCCTCATTGTTTTGAGTTCAAATTGCTGTAGAGTACATTCATCTCTCTGAGAAAATTAAATAGATGCCAGTTGTACATATAAATAGATACTAGTTATATATATATATATATACACACACACATATATATATATATTCCGTTTTGGGATTTGGTTTGCAAGATTCTTCATGTGAGTTTGTGTGCTGAAGCATATTCTGTTGTGTCTGGGGAAAGTCATTCTCTTTTAGTGCCTTATAATTTAACACATTCACCGGTAAAATTTCCACTTGTTTCCTTCTTTATTTTTCTAAAATTTTTGTTGCGTCTTGCAACCTTTCCAATATATATATATATATATATATATATATATATATATATATATATATATATATATATATATATGTGCTAGTTGTATATATAAATAGATGCTATTTGTATATATAAATAGTTGCTAGTTGTATATAAATTTAATTACCTACATACCCTCCCTTTGAAAATTAGTCTTGTCTCTATATGGAAACATTTTAAAAACTAGATTTTCTCTGAATTATGTGTTTCACAAATGGTAATTAGTTGGCTGGGTTGTTAAATCTTACAGTTTTATCAACTTAACTCTGTATTTTCATAATTCAAATCCTGTTGGGATTAGCCTTTATTGTTGTCCTTCATTAATTGATATAAGTACCAGTAACATACTAGTAAGAATTCAGTTAATTGTATCCTGCTTTATAAAATTTAACCTTGGACCCTGTCATTATGAATCATTTACAGATTCTGCTAAGGTCCCAAAGACTTAGTTGCTATGTCAATGTTTACAATAATTAGAGCGTTTGTGAACCAAGAGCTATCTACTCTTGGATCTATTCCTTTTCTAGTTCTTTACAAAATCCTGTTTAATAAGCATAAAAGTTTCAAAATTTTACCTTGTGGACAGAAGTTGAAAAGTTGAAACTAATTTGCTAGTTAATAATAATTGACTTAATGAATGCTGTATGTAGAGCTAAGAATTGTATAGACATAATGAGTAGTGTATATGGAGCTAATGATGGTACTGTATCTTTAGATGATAGTGCTACATTATGTTTTGAGAACTTTTATCTCCTTTGGAAGATAAGCTTTTCCTCTCAGTGCCCAATGGTTGATTATATGTGATGTGGAGAAGAAATGTGATGTTCTTTTATGTTTTATCTTTTACCTGTTTCAGTCATTAGACTGCTGCCATACTGGAGCATCACCTTGAGGAATTTTAGTTGAAGAAATTGACTGTAGTACTTAATTTTTAAAACCTCCTCCTCTATTTGTCTGTCTTCCATGCTGGTATGGGTTGGACAGTTTGACAGAATCAGTGAGCCAGGGGACTGCTTCAAGCTCCAGTCTCTTCTTTGGCATGGTGTCTACTGCTGGACACCCTTCCTAATGTCAACCACTTCACAAAGTGTGGTGGGTGGGTGCATTTTTCACGGCACTGGTAGTAGTGAGGTAACTTGCAAGACAAAGGAAAAAAAGAAGCCCTCAACTGAATTGGATTGTAGTAGATACCACATGGTGGGGGTCATATTTGGGATGTCCTGCAAACTTCTTAACCATTTGCTATGCTGTGTCCATACATTAATACTTAAACACATACAGTTTGAAGACTATTGAAAAGGTTGCAAGATGCAACGAAAATTTTAGGAAAATAAAAATAAGAAATAAGTGGAAATTTTACCGGTGAGTGTGTTAAATTTTAAGGCACAATAAGAAAATGACTTTCCCCAGACACAACAGAATAAACACATACAGTTTCAAGGATAAAGGCTGGCAAAATAGAATTAGATTATTAGATTTGGTTGTTGTTGATGTAATGATGTAATTTTTCTTTTTCTCTTTTAGACATGGTTGATTTTACTGATGAAGAAGGATATGGAAAATATCTGGATATGCATGAATGTTACGAGAAATTCATCAATTTGAAAGGAATTGATGTAAGCCTTCAATTCACTAAAATTTTCTCTCTTTTTATTTCTGTCTTGTCTTTCCATTTATCACCATAGAATAGTGAAGTGGTTTCTATCTTAACATTTTTTCTTACATGTAAGTAAAATAGAGTAGCTAATTCTTGCAACAAACAGAAAACCTCGATTCAAAGAAAGAACCTGCATGTGGTTGCTTGATCTGCTAGGAATAGCAGCCAGATTTCCATCAAATCACACTCTACCTCTCCGAAAAGGGTAGGACACGTTTTATAATGTAATCTTGCTTAGCAACCACTTGTTTTCAGTTCATGTTGATGTAACCTTGGGTTTCCATAGCTTTATGCTAACCACTGACTTGTGAGTAAACAGAAAATGTATGGAAGCCCATTGTGTATGATTGTTTGCATGTGTGATGTGTGTACATGCATATATTTATATGTATATATATATATGTGTGTGTGTATGTGTGTGTTTATATATATATGTACACATATATGTGTATATATATATATATATATATATATATATATATATGTGTGTGTGTGTGTGTGTGTCATTGCCAGAGCTGTTCATTGCCAGAGCAGCTGTCTGGCTTCCGTGCTAGTGGCACGTAAATAGCACTATTTGAGCGTGATTGTTACCAGCGTCGCCTTACTGGCACTTGTGCCGGTGGCACATTAGAAAATCATTCGACCGATGTCGTTGCCAGTGCCGCTGAACTGGCTCCTGTGCAGGTGGCACGTAAAAAACACCATTTTGAGCATGGCCGTTGCCAGTACCGTATGACTGGCTCTCGTGCCTGTGGCACGTAAAAGCACCCACTACACTCTCAGAGAGGTTGGCGTTAGGAAGGGCATTCAGCTGTAGAAACTCTGCCAGATCAGATTGGAGCCTGGTGCAGCCATCCGGTTCACCAGTACTCAGTCAAATCGTCCAACCCATGCTAGAATGGAAAGCAGACGTTAAACAATGATGATGATGATGAGATATATATATATATGTATGTATGTGTATATTCTTATACAAGAATGCTGTTGCAGTGACTTTGAAATTTTGGCCACCTAAGTTATTGTCAGACTTGATGATGGCTTAGTTGACCGAAACTTTGAAGTCACTGTTAACAATGTTCTTGTATATGAATGATACATTTGTACTCTACAAAAGTATAGAGTAACCCATCAAATTAATGTAACATTGTTTTTGGCAAGCTGACAGAATTATTAGCGCACTGGACAAAATACTTAACAGCATTCTGTTCGTCTTTAGGTTCTGAGTATTCTTAAACATAGTATGTCTAATTAAAGATGGGTTGGTCATGGCTGGGATTATTTTTGATCAAGGCTAATCAAAACAAAAAGTGCACCTAAAAACTTTGTGCAAATATTTTATTAAAACCTCAATACCTAACCAGAATTATATCACAAAAGTGGGTTTTTTTCTTCGTTAATCTAGATACTACATACCTAATTTTACTTTACTTCCTATTATTTACTTTTATCAACCTCAGTATATTACTGGTAGTTATTTTATTGACCTAGTCGAAATTGAAAGTCAGAACAGGTTTTTGACGTTTAGATTGAGCTGACGTATGATCAAAGATGTTCCAGATATGACCATCCCACTTTTGTTTTTGTTTATCTAGAACTACATTACCCTTTGTATCATTCAGAGTGTGATTATTGAGGGATTTGGCTGTAACTAATATCAAAATGCTTGTTACTTGTAGGCCTTATTGCTGACTCAAATCTAGTTATATGTAAGTTATTAACTCTACCACTCCTCTATATTAGTTAAGTCTTCAAACTCTTAACATCTATAGTTTGAGTATTGTGTGAGATTATGGAAACTAATACTTTTGTTCTCTGTTGTTATTTCAGAAAATTGACTATATCACCTATCTATCCACATTTGATCAGTTTTTTGATATTCCTAAAGACAAGAAAGGTGGCGCCTACAAGGAGTAAGTTATTTGAGAAAGTTTTCTATCCTTTATCGTTAGATATCACCTGTGATGACCTCTACTTTGTATGATACGTCATAAACAAATTGGAGGAGCCGGAAAATTGGTTAGAAAAGGTATCGCAAATGTGGTGTTAGCAATGAGATTGGCCCTTGTGAAAAACGAAGTATGCACTCATATGGAAATGAACGCTGAAACATAAGAGCATGAAAGCCATTGAATAAGCCTGAGTGGCAAAGGCAGAACATGGCAATGAGGCTTCAGTTCTATATTTGACAGACCACTATGGATGTATCATGTCTGATCCAAAGTAGACATATATTGCTCTCTGGTAGCATTTTGCAGTACTCAAGGAGTACTGGTCTAGGGATGTTAGACTTTGATGCATATATCAATAGACTCTTAGAGGTACAGAATTCTGTAGAAAGCAAAATGCAATGGACACTGTGGTAGATATGTTACTATGAGAGAGAAATCTTTGGGAATAGATGTTCTGTCTTATAAAGCTTTATAACCAACATGCCTGACAGTTTTGCTACTCTCTTGTCAATTGTCACTTGTATCTGGCAGCAGACTGTGTTAATTCCTAGTTGTTGTAAATCAGGGTATGGTTTTGCTGCTGAGGAAGTATTTGAACAAGGGAGATGTAATAGACAACTTCAGGCCCATGACTCAGCTAAACACAGATATGAAGATTTTTGGCAAAGTTGCTCATCAAGAGGTTGTTGGTTGTCATCAACTCTGTAGTCCGAAGTGCACAGAATTGTTTGACCCTTGTGGATCTATCCATGATAACTTATATCTCATGCAATTCATCATTGAGTGGATTGGGAATAGTTCAGGTTTCAGTGGGGTTATAAGACTGATCAATCTGACTCAGTCTAAATCTTACAACAGAATGAGTCATTGCTAATGGGGGACTGTCTTAAGAGCATCTAGTTTAGGTTCTGTTTGCAGAGGTTGGATTGCTGCATGCAGTGTACAGCAATATTGATTCTATTGTCTAAATAAATGGCCACTTCATCTATTAGAACCATTTTGCATCACATTCTTTATCGATCAAGGATGTTTCCTTTTCTCTCTCTTGTACATTTTGGCACTGGAGTTATTGTGAAGTTTGGAGGCTGAGAGAAACACCCCATCCATTTGAACTGGAACTGATAAGCGCTGTTTCTGCTTATGCATTCAGGGCCAGAGACTTTGGAAATCGAGGTAGTTGGTAGGTACATATCAGCTTGGTCAAGTCTTTGGGGTTGCTGCTCAGTACTTAGAGAAGCAAATTGATGCTCACCAGCATTGAATCTCTCTATACTAGACATGCTTGTGGGAAAAAAAATAAGAAAATGAAAACGGTCATAATAGGGTGGCATGTTGGCATGTACTGAAGCTGACATAACTGATGAGATTCCTGGAGTACAGAGCTGACACTGGTAACTAAATAAATTTGGGCACCTTCCATATGATAGATCTTTTTGCAGTCCACCTTCACCAAGCGTTCATACTCCAGAGCTTGGGCAGTTTCATATATGGGATACTACCAAGCACAGTGAGACAGTGCAGTCAGTTTGTAGTCTGTAGAGAGTTGGTAGGGTTCAAGTGATGATGCCTAGGAACAATCTGAACTGTCACTTCTGGAGGACTTTCAAATCTGGGATTATGGACAATTTTCAAAAGTTTTTGGCCTTGCATTGCTACTGGTGATCACTGTCTGCTTGGGATAAATGTACAGGTATAGAAGTGCTCTGACCAGAACTAATCTGAGGTGCTTGCAGGATGACAAAAATATCTTGTCCTGACTTACACTGAACTAGTATAATAGCGAGGGAAAGCTGTACCTTATAATCAGCCTTGCTCTGTTATCTCTTAGTTGCTTGACTAGTGGCAAGGCAGGCCATGGCAACCCGAAGTATACCAGAAATGCAGTGAGATGACCACGATGATCTACATGTCTTGTACACATCCTGCAGTGATGTTGTTAGATACTGTCTTTCTAACTATTGAAACTTAACCACTAACAGTGAGGTTTTTTGTGTGTCCAGTGTTTGGAAATCTGGTCTTCATATGTTTTGGGTGACAAGTCCTTACCAAATTTCACTGAGATTTTAAAACTTCTTGGCTACTCTGAAACTAGTTTAGGGTGGCATACAGTAACATGCAGACAGTTTATTAAACCACAGGTAAGAGCTGGGTATCAGTCTTGAAACAGTGGTAGATAAACTGTCTTGAAGAAGAATTGACTGGACTCCTACCAAACATGCTGTCCTTCCATGACAGCCTCAGTGAATCATGCATGTAACATATTGGCATCGCAGCTGGTAGGAAGGTTATTTTTTATGTGTTTAATGGTGTGAAACCAGTGCTAAGGACTTGCCTTCAAGAGGCTGTAGGAGTTCTTGATGGCATTTGCATTGACTTACATGAAACTTTGCGTTTTTGTCCACAGCTTGGTAACCAACTCCCCTAATATCAAAGTTTAACAAGGCCATCACCAATTTCTTTAGGTTCCATACTTCACCTTACTTCTAATTCAGCCATATATGTTCTCATCCCCTCTTTAAAAAAATTGATTTTGTATTTGTATTTTGAAGGAAACAAGGCTTCAAGCCATTACTTCATATCTCATTATATTATGATTTATTCTCTGACAAAAATACTTAGTTCTTATGTTTAGCATTACCTTTTTCTCTATATAGTATCATGATTAATATTCATTAGAAGAATCTTTTTCCCACAGATTGCTACCTTTCCTATCACTGTGAACTCAATCTGAATTAGGAATGGAGTTGAATCTGTTTTTTTTTTTATGTTTGGCAAGATGCAAATAGAGAGTGCTAAAGAAATGCAATATATCATCAAAGCTTAGTAAATTGTGTTTTTTATGTGAGTTAAATTTGTTTTTCATGTCACAGTTGTTGCTAATGTTTGAACAGCAAATATACTGAAGTAGTTTTAATCAACTGTATCTTTCTTATGGCCTGATTCTTTAAAAAAAATCTTTTTTTCTTCTCTTTGCCAGTTATCTTCTGATGCTCCTTGAATATCTTGAAAGTTACATCTACAAAGTGAAACCACTGCTTGATATGAACGAGGTATATTCACAGTACTTTTTTTTTTACTCTTTTTGCAGTTTTAGCTCAGTTTCGTCTCAGTGTAATTAATAGATGTGATCTTAGACTTTTACAAATGAGACGACTGGATAGAGACTAGCTCTTATAACTTTTGAATTCAAATCCACTGAAGGTATTTTGTTGTGTCTCTGGGTAAGGAACTCTACTTTACATGCCTTGTTTCATCTAGCTGTCAGAAACAGGAAATGTAATTCTGTCAAAATTATCTACATTTGACTAACATCTTGTTCAGGAGGAGAATTACCTGGTCATTCATAACAAAATGTGTGTGTTGAATACCATAAATCTTTCTATGCTACTGTGAATGGAATGGTTTTGCTGGAGCAGTTATTTTAATAACTGGTTGCCCTTCATTGAGAACTATACTGAAACAAGTTGATTTTGCTGAAGTTCATGACAGTAGCTGTAGTAGCAAGGTTCAGATTAACAATTCAGTGCTTCGGGATCCATCATTTCAACTTGCCAGCTATTGTGAGTCTTTATTCATGGTACCTATTTGTTATCCTCAGAGAAAGTTAGAAAATCAGTGCTTGGTATTGTAAATTTGGGATGTACTGAGTACAGCTTTGGTTCAAATATCTGTTAAACAAATTTGATTTTCGTTACTAATTATTATCTTGCTCCCTTATTTTTGTCTGTTTTTCAGGAAATGGAATCCGTTATGAAAGATTTTGAGTGGCACTGGAGTGAAGGCACATTTATCGGATGGCCTGTAAGTTGCTTCTAATTTGCCTTCTTGGTTTTTTAATGTTTTTTTTTTTTTTGTGAAATTTTCCGTTTTCATTTGTAACAGTCTCTCACTCTATCTTGCTTCTATTTTCATTAATGCTTATTTAATATATATTCATTTCAATGTTTTCATTTCAAGTTTTAATTTGCTATTTGCAAAATCCTTAGTTTATTCTGTATTCATAATGTAAAAAAATTACTTATTGAATGAAAGAATGCTATTAGACAAAATATAACTGTATAGCTTTGAGGCTTCCATGATAGTATACCAGTATAATATTTAAAAAAGAAATTAAGAAGTGATTTTGTCGGTATGGCTGTTTGGAATGCTATAAGCCTTATAATAACTATGTGATTGCTGTTATTTCTAGCACATTAAACGTGCTAGGATTACCTTGAAGTTTCTTTACAGATATATTACAACTATGATAAATTACTGAAAGAAATATTTACTAAGCAAGTGAGATTTTTTTATAAATTGAAGTTCTCAGGAAAATTTTACTTTTTGAACATCTTTTCATTATTGAATATTTCAAGTTCACAAATTTAAATATTCAGTTCAATATAGTTTGGCATTCTTTCCTTTGCACCCACACACTTTGTTAATTTCTGTAAAAAAATTTTTATTTATTTACTTTTTGCACACCATGTTCAGTTCTGTGTATTTCTAGTCAGTCACACATGCACATGTGTTTTTGTATGTACATTTACTCTTTTACTTGTTTCAGTCATTTGACTGCGGCCATGCTGGAGCACCGCCTTTAGTCGAGCAAATCAACCCTGGGACTTATTCTTTGTAAGCCCAGTACTTATTCTATCGGTCTCTTTTTGCCGAACCGCTAATTGACGGGGACATAAACACACCAGCATCGGTTGTCAAGCAATGCTAGGGGGACAAACACAGACACACAAACAAACACACACATATATATATATATACATATATACGACGGGCTTCTTTCAGTTTCCGTCTACCAAATCCACTCACAAGGCTTTGGTCGGCCCGAGGCTATAGTAGAAGACACTTGCCCAAGGTGCCACGCAATGGGACTGAACCCGGAACCATGTGGTTGGTAAGCAAGCTACTTACCACACAGCCACTCCTGCGCCTATACATTTGTGTATGTTTGTGTGTGTGTGTGTGTGTGTGTAAGAAGGGGTGTGTTGTCATGTATAGGTACGTACATAAATACATATGCATACATCTTTTTGGCATGTATGCATGTGTGTGTATGAGACTGCAAAAGAGAGAGTGATGTCTAAGTGGCACTCACTTACACACACACACGCCCCTTTCATATACACATACATACGTCTTTCACTTTTAAACAAAAGTAAATAAATAAACATTTTTTACGGAAATTAATGAACAAAGCCAGCTGTTTATTTTGGCATTTCTGAGGGTTCAACATTTTGAGGGTTCAATATTTTGGCATTTCTGAGGGTTCAACATTTTGAGGGTTCAATATTTTGGCATTTCTGAGGGT
>NC_068990.1:9146078-9154494 GCF_001194135.2 Octopus bimaculoides
TTGGCATTTCTGAGGGTTCAACATTTTGAGGGTTCAATATTTTGGCATTTCTGAGGGTTCAACATTTTGAGGGTTCAATATTTTGGCATTTCTGAGGGTTCAACCCAAAGAATGCCTATAGTTTTTAACGAGCTTTTTACTTATCCGATTTTTCCATTTCATGTTTATTTCATTCATTGTTTTCAATGTTCTCTCTCCCCCTCACACACACACACATGCTGTCTCTCTAATATAAACACATACACACAGTCTCTGTAATATAAACACACACACACACAGTCTCTCTAATATAAGCTCACACACACTGTTTCTGTAATATAAACACACACACACTCCAAGTTTGACTAGCAGAAAACTGCCTGGGGTAGGGGTGGTCTTTCTGCTAGTATGATTTTATGATAAAAAGTTAAACATGCCATCACCTACTGAACTTAATTTGATATATTTTTCTACAGAAAGAAACTACTGGTGCCTTGACCCATGCTGGTGCTCATTTAGACTTATCTGCATTCTCATCATGGGAGGTGAGTTGTGTTTTAAAATGTCGTTACATTAGTGTTTATGACCTTTCGTTCTATATGCAGTCTGCTTAATTTTACAAGTTGGACAAATCTGCATGCAGATTCCCAACTCACTCTATGATATATTGCATGAAAAACTAGTTATCGTGGATAGATCTGCAAGAATCAAACTAGTTTCTGCATCTCAGACTACAGTGCTGATGACACCCAACAACCGTTTATACTAAAGATCTAGGGTTTTTTTTTTTTTGTACTAAAATGTTGTGTGGAGGCGCAATGGCCCAGTGGTTAGGGCAGCGGACTCGCGGTCATAGGATCGCGGTTTCGATTCCAAGACCGGGCGTTGTGAGTGTTTATTGAGCGAAAACACCTAAAGCTCTATGAGGCTCCGGCAGGGGATGGTGGCGAACCCTGCTGTACTCTTCCACCACAACTTTCTCTCACTCTTACTTCCTATTTCTGTTGTACCTGTATTTCCAAGGGCCAGCCTTGTCACACTGTGTCACGCTGAATATCCCCGAGAACTACGTTAAGGGTACACGTGTCTGTGGAGTGCTCAGCCACTTGCACGTTACTTTCACGAGCAGGCTGTTCCGTTGATCGGATCAACTGGAACCCTCGACATCGTAAGCGACGGAGTGCCAACACACAACTAAAATGATGTAGCAGTTTGTCATAGTTTCTTCACCTAGATGCAGAAATCATTGTATTATGTCAGAAATAGGGACTTCATAGGCATTCCACCTCCCGTAGAGTTTATGCCAGCTAACTAAGTAGACAGCTGGGGAAAAATTCTGTAGTATGTCAAATCGATGTTTGAGTTTCTCCCTAAAGAACAAGAAGAATCAATAAAGGTTAAATGTTTACTTATTTGGTTTGAGATAAGGTGGGAAAGATGTTTACAACATTCACTAAGTTACTCAAAGCATACATCTATGTGACCCATCTCCAACTTAAGTTAAATCCTGTGTTTAACAGGTTCCTATTTAACAGTAAGGTGGAAGGCCAGTAACCATAGAGTAGTTCATGACAAAATGTCTTTTGGTTATGGGTTGTCTGTATTTTGACCCAAAAGAAGTGCTTTGACATGGAATCATGTTTGGTACTAGCTCAACCAAAATCCAAGAAAATGTCAATAATGAAAGAAATCACCTTTTGCTAGTTAAAACCATTTAGCTTGGTACAGTCATGAACACTTGTAGGAATAGCTTGAAAAGATGAACAAGCTGGAAATACTCATATATTGGGTGAATATTGTGAACATACAAACTGAACTTACAATATGTGTACTAGTAACCAAATAAGATTATACACTGCTAGACTAGAGTTTTGTTGATGTTTTGACTACTGACAAACTTCCTAATACTTGTGGAGGCAAGTGAAATCGAAATCGAAATCGAACTAAATTCGACAACTGGCACCTATGCCAACGTTGTCTCCTTCATTGGACACGAAACTCAGCTTGCGAAGACCTGTTGGGGCAAGCGAAATTGTGATGGCACCTGTGCCCAGCGTCGCCTTTCTGGCACTTGTGCCCGTGGCATGTATAAGGACTTTCGAGCGAGATCATTGCCAGTGCCCCTAGACTGGCTCCTGTGCAGGTGGCACGTAAAATACACCATTTTGAGCATGGCCGTTGCCAGTACCACCTGACTGGCCTTCGTGCCGGTGGCACGTAAAAGCACCCACTATACTCTCAGAGTGGTTGGCATTAGGAAGGGCATCCAGCTGTAGAAACTCTGCCAAATCAGATTGGAGCCTGGTGTAGCCATCCGGTTTCACCAGTCCTCAGTCAAATAGTCCAACCCATGCTAGCATGGAAAGCGGACGTTAAACGATGATGATGATGATGATGGAGCCACTTCTTTGTAATAACCAGCTGGAAACATGCAAAGAAGGCTTTTTGTTTAGCCTGAGGATAAGACTTGCAAAAGGAGCTGGAAATGTGATTGTGATGAGGGAAAATGTTATTCTGGAAAGTCAGATCAAATTTATCAAATTTCAAATTTATATATATTGACAACAGGGACAATAACTTATCAATTATCATCTCAGTGTTATAAGTCAAATCTTGTACATGATCATCACTAAGCATTTATAAATCTTGGTTCAAACTAAACACTGGTGAAAGTATATATTTGATACAGAGTTTCATGCTAATATATATATGTTCCTAATAGCTTCATATAAATCACTTTGAATATATGTTCCAGTGAGGTCATTGAATGAATTATCAGGTCGTGTAAGTTCTCCTTTCCAAATCCATGGAAGTCAGATACAGAAACTAGAAACTTGTTGCTTACATTTCACATTGGTGTAACATGCCTTAATGTTTGCTATACTATACCAGTCACATACAGGTGTATGTACTGTTTATGTACACTTAGATGCTACTTCTGACACACATCCACCATTTGAAGTATCCAAGACTGTAGCTACTAGTGGTGTAACACTTTATCACTAAAGGAAATATTCCCATTTGGTAGATTAATTCAGAGGTTATGGTTACCTCTGGAGATTTGTATAAGGTAATTCAACTCGTTCAAAACGAAATACATAGTGATATTTTACCTAGTGTTGTTGCACATTTTTTAAAGTAAGAAATAGTCAGATTATTGGACCATTAAACTAAATGAAACCTCCAGTTATCTATCACATTCAACACATCCATTATGAAAAGTGTTACTCCTTTTTTCATTTAGTCTTTCAACTAAAATCTTTGCTGAATGAATTTCAGCATAAGCCTTGAGAATGTTGCCATAATTGTTAAAGATATTGATTGCATACAGTAAAAGTTGGAGTGAACCTATTAATAACCAGAAAATTGCTCATTGATGAGAAATTCAATGTATGCCAGTCTGGAGGTAAATACTTGACATACATTGTTAGTTGAAGGTAATAAACTAGATACTAGTGCCATTAAAATTCTTCAGAAAACTCTACATGTCCAACTTTTTTCCAAATGTAACTGACTTTACTAAATCAAAGAAACAACCACTTTCCTCACAGTCATATTTTGATATGAAAGCTAAATATATTGTCAAAGTTATATACATTGTTTGTAGATTACGAAAGTTAATCTTATCTGACTTTGACCCATCTAAAGACATTGCTCTGCAAATATATGTTTACAATTATGGTCATGGAACTATTCTGTTATAGAATGGTAGACTTGTATCTTGCATATCAATTCAATTCTTTTGAAATAAATTACACTAAGATTGGGAAAAATCTGATGTTAGGCTATAGGTAATTCACTTAGTACATATATGAATAAGTGGTACTTGTTTAGCCAGACCATTAGTATCTGCAGTTCCTTATGTGTTGCATTAGCATTTGATTTTGTGGTTGTTGAAGTACAACACAATTTGAAATTTGTTCATTTACCAAGGAAGTAGTTGTGTGGTAGGGCAAGTATCTTCCATTATAGCTCTGGGTCAACCAAAGCCGTGAGTGGATTCGGTAGATGTAGACTGCCTGGAAGCCCATAGTATATATGTATATTTATGTGTGTGTGTGTCGTGTTTGTTCTCCACCACCTCTTGACAACTGTTGTTGGTTCGATTATATCTCCATTAATTAGCAGTTTGGCAAAAAGGATGTCCCACCTTTGCTAGCGTGGAAGGCGGATGTTAAACAATGATGATGAAACCAACAGAATAAGCACCAGGTTCAAAACTAAAAACTGAAACAAGTAAAAGATCATCATCATCATGCATTGTATATCTGCATTGGATTGATAACACTACAACGGAAGTCTTCCCGATTAAGCATGAGTTCTCCAAGCTGCCTTACCACTCTTGTTCATTCATTGCATTCCTTGCTTGCCTCTTGATCTACTACCCTCTTCTCTTCCTTCCATGGTAATATTTTCCAGACCTCTGCTTCTTTGAATATGGCCATAATAAAGGTGCTTTTGTTTTTTCACAATGTTCAGGAGTTGTCATCTTCCATCTACTTGTAAAAGATAAAATACAGAGCCTGTAGTACAAGACAATCATATCAATAGTTATTTGCCTGTTTGGATATTTGCCATATCTGAATTGAGTTGGCAATCAGTACAGGAGAACTGAAATTTTTATTGATGTGCCATCATGTGGTGAATGGTCCCAAATGAAAAGTTAAACAATTGCTTATTCACTGTGACCTTAGAAAAGGACATGTTAAAAGGACTTTATGCAGGACATGTTGATGTTGAAAGTACACTTAAATATGCATGTTATATCATATTCTTTCTGGACTTGGCATTAAGCTTAGTTTTGAAAGTAATTTGGTAAACTTTAAGCAATCTTCGCATTTTTATAAAATTCCTTCAGTTTCATGTTTAGTGTTTACTTCCAATCTATCTTGGGATAACAAAGACTTTAGCCTTCTTATTATAGTTGTTTATACTCAGAATATTACAATAATCATAATGTAAAGACCAATATGTGACCTCTCTGAAAGACCTATTTGCTAGCCCCAGGTTAGACTTGATTGAACATATTTATTTTTGAGTTCCAACCATGCTTATTCCATCTTTTATTAAGCATAGTTTATCTTGGACCATATTTTCCAATGTATCCTGCCTTTTTCAAAAAGGGTAGAATATGGTTTGAGGAGATTCGGTTGCTATTTCTTCTAATTTGAGCAACCATATAAAAGCTCATAAATTTACTATTTTTGCCATCACAATTTCCAGTGTTTGAAGATTCCACTCCTAAATTCACCTGGCTGATGAAAATCATAAGTCTAACTATCAGTATCTCAATGTGGTCAGTGATCCGTGGCCACTTAGTAGTGATAGACTTTATATTAACTGCTGTAACCCATCTGTTGAAGTCTCTTATATGATTCAGTCAGAGATCAGTAGCTGCTCAACCACTACACATGTAATATATACTGCAATGGATCAGCTCACAATTGCAGTCTTCTAACACTATTCAATCGGAGATCAGTTATAGTAATTAAAACCTTGTCTTGAAATCACTGTTATATTTCCTTTACTGTAGAAACTCTTGGTGGATCTGTGTACAGGAGAAATATGAAAAATGAAAAATGAAGCTCCTTAGCCCTGTAGAGTGTGCCCCAAGCAAGAGAAGACTACTGAATCTCGACCATGAAAGCTTGTTCTCTTTCCTAGTCTAAATTTCCTATATATCATTAAGCAACCATATGTTATTAGATCTTTTTGTTGTAACATTACAAACAATTCAATCAATGTTGTTACATTTAATAGAATGTTAATGTATTTTTGACTGTGAGTGACTGAATATCATTTATAATAATATACACTAATAGGAAATGGAAATTGTTCTTTCATTAGTATAGAAACTTATAAAAAGAAATATTTTAATAATAATACAATTTTTAACAATGCTGAGCCCCATTAATTTCCCTAGGTTCTGGAGTATGGTTATTGTGGGTCAGTGTAGCATGTCACAATTGGAATGTAGTTTATTGAAGAAATTTTTCTCTTTCCAAAAGAAAGGTAATGGCACTAAATACTGTGTTATATTGGAATTATTTCCCTTGGATTATTATTGGAACATGCATGTTATTCCATTAGATTCTTGCCTCATGTAATGTGTCTTTCCTAAATCTTTGTGCTACGTTGGTGCCAATATTTCTGTAAGTCACAGCCAAATAACATTACAAATCTCCCCGTATTATTTTAATATTTCTTTTGTTAAGTTTTTGATAACTGGGATGTTTATATTAGAAACGAAATTCATTAAAAAGTATTGGCATTTTATTAAGTTATTAAAGTCCTTTCATTGGCTGTAGTGGTTATTTGATTCAGTGGCCATTTCTTGTAACTGTAGTGTAAAATAGATGAAAAATATTTATACGTTCTTGGATGTCAGCCTATTGCATACGAACTTCTTGGAGATTGATTTGAATATCAGTGTTACAAGCTAATGACCCACTCATCAGTACTGCTTTCAGCAGTACATGATGCACATCTGTGGTACTTCCTTCCAGCTCGGTGGATTATACTGTCCAAAGTCATTTCTTTGCTCATGGATACATCTTAATGCTGGTGACAACTTGTAATCTGTAGGCAACTTAGATGATTGTCTGGTACCCTATTAACTTTGCTGTCCTCATCTTGTCTTGAGAGTAAGATATTTTAAACAGAAACTTAGCTGTAATTGTTGACGCTATTAGCACCTTGTAAAATTGTGCTTCTAGTTTTGAAGTATACTGGAACATATGTAGAAATACTGATCATTAAGGAACCACTGATTTTGGCATATTATTTTCACCTCTTTTTAATCTAAGTTATACAAAGTACATTTCCATTCATAACATTCATATTTAACAGGCAGTTTGTATAAATATAGATTATTTGAAACATTTGTCAGAGGAATGTTATTAACTGACAGTGAAAGATCTGAAGATATAAACACAAGATGATCAATATTTGTTTAGATATGCTGTGTCAAACAGAGACACAAATTGAATTTGCATAATTGATGATGTATTGAAAAATTAAATGGCCTGGCAATTACAGTAGAGAATAGAAAGAGTTTGGAGGAAAGTGATTATGGTGGTATAAAATCCATACATATGAAACCTCTTCCATTTTAATGTCTGAGGGTTGGAGACCCTGGCTAAAGCCATGATATACAGAAGCAGACTTATGGCTGAAACTAGTGAGGTTGATCTGCAAGAGACACCCATACAAGTTGAACTCTGCTCTGCAGGTTAGTGCTGTTGAGTGCCAAGCAGTTTAGCTGTAAGCAATAGTTACAGGGGTTTAGCTATTTATCTGTTACTCGAGATATCCATAGTTATTGATGATATAGCCTAACTTTTGTAAGTTGACATGATATTGATATTTCTGAATTGTATTTCTTCAGTAAGTGACTTAAATACATCAATATGCAATACACATGGGGAAAAGAAAGAGAGGAATTGAATCTGAAAGTGATTATAGACAGGTTCAAATTTTAGCAAAATTAATCATGTAGAGAAAATGTCTTTTGCCAGTGCCCCTGGACTGGTTTGTGCGGGTAGCACATAAAAGACACCATTTCGAGCGTGGCCGTTGCCAGTATCGCCTGACTGGCCTTCGTGCAGGTGACACGTAAAAGCACCTACTACACTCTCTGAGTGGTTGGCGTTAGGAAGGGCATCCAGCTGTAGAAACTCTGCCAAATTTAGATTGGAGCCTGGTGTTGCCATCCGGTTTCACCAGTCCTCAGTCAAGCCGTCCAACCCATGCTAGCATGGAAAGCGGATGTTAAACGATGATGATGATATTAAACTGGTAATGCTGAAAGTAAAGAAGAAAAGAAACAAATAAGAGAAGTGAAATGAAAAGGAAAGGAAAGAAAAAGCAAGATAATAGAAAAGAAATGAAATTTCTAAAAGCTCATCAGCGACTGATTTTCAGTAGATACATTGGAATTGTGTCAGTGAGCAAGTGGTACAAATGTCATGAAACGTTTGGACACTTTATAATATACTGTACTATTAGGAAATATATGGAAAGTGATTATAACAGTTTTTCCATGTTCTTGACTTGGTAAAAATGAGGCTTCCACCCTGTGTCTGTTTGTGATTGATAACTTGTTTTATTGTTGCAGGAATTAGCTTCTCTTGGTTTGGATCGATTGAAGTCAGCTTTGATGGCCCTTGGTCTCAAGTGTGGTGGGTGAGTATTTTTTTTTTGTTTTTTATCTATTTCATTAAAATTCTTTCAACATTTATAGGCACGGGAGTGGTTGTGTGGTAAGTAGCTTACTTACCAACCACATGGTTCTAGGTTCAGTCCCACTGCGTGGCACCTTGGGGCAAGTGTCTTCTACTATAGCCTCGGGCCGACCAAAGCATTTTGAGTGGATTTGGTAGACGGAAACTGAAAGAAGCCAGTCGTATATATGTATATATATATGTATGTGTGTGTA
>NC_068990.1:9156825-9157733 GCF_001194135.2 Octopus bimaculoides
GGGGGCTGAGGACGGAACCTTGGTGGACCCCTACCTCTACCCGGAATTCATTGCTGTACTCATTTCCAACCCTCACCTTACTGGCAGCATCTTTGTACATGGCTCGCACAGCTCTCACTAACCATTCTTCTATCCCAAGTTTCCTCATTGACCACCAGATAAGGGATCGGGGGACCCTGTCAAAGGCTTTCTCCATGTCAACGAAAGACAGGTACAGAGGTTTATCCTTAGCTAGGTATTTCTCCTGCAGCTGTCTCACTAGAAATAAGGCATCAGTAGTGCTTTTACCTGGCACAAACCCAAACTGCATCTCATCTAAATTGATTTGCTCCCTAATTAGTTGGGCTATGACCCTCTGGTATAAAGTTGGTAATTTTCTAGCATAGAACTAGTAACAGTTTAGGGTCGGGTCGTACCTGAGGGGGACAGTATATCATTTCAACACCGACATAAGAACATTAGTGTTTATTTTCTTGAGCAGCTCTAGTCAGAAATAGTATGGAAGTTAAAGTTGCTAAACAAACGATCATTAGTGATCCACTAATTTAATGGTCCTCATTATTTAGTCTGTAATCACCCATCATCTCTTTACTTGTGGAGGGTGGGGAGGAAGTAATCATATATTCAGATCTTGAATCATGTACCCTGCATTAACAACAGAAGAGAATTTCTTGGCAGTGAGATTTGGCTGTTACATTGAGCAGGTTGAGTAATTACTCAGCAGCTGTTTTTTTATTTTTTATAGCTCATTTTCAATAATTATTAACTTTATTGTGAGAATATAGGCGTAGGGGTGGCTGTGTGGTAAGTAGCTTGCTTACGAACCACATGGTTCCAGGTTCAGTCCCACTGCTGTGGCATCTTGGGCAAGTGTCTTCTACTATAGCCTCGGGCTGACCAAAGCCTTG
>NC_068990.1:9157815-9160743 GCF_001194135.2 Octopus bimaculoides
TGTGTGTGTGTGTGTGTGTGTGTGTGTGTGTGTGTGTATGTTTGTGTGTCTGCGTTTGTCCCCCCAACATAGCTTGACAACCGATGCTGGTATGTTTACATCCCCGTAACATAGTGGTTCGGCAAAAGAGACTGAGAGAATACTAGGCTTACAAAGAATAAGTCCTGGGGTCGATTTACTTGACTAAAGGCGGTGCTCCATTATGGCCACAGTCAAATGACTGAAACAAGTAAAAGAGTAAAGAGAATTGTTAAAAGATTTAGATCTAGAAATAAAAAAATGTATATTCATTGTGATAATAAGATTTCTCAAAATGTATTCTTTTGTATTTTCAGTACTTTAGAACAAAGAGCACAACGACTGTTCAGTACGAAAGGACTTCAGTTAGAAGATCTTGATCCATCTTTGTTTGCTAAATCAAAACCTGGTAAAACTGGTAAAAACAGGTAAGCTTTTGTTGATATTTTTCTTCTATTAGACACCTCATACAAACTTCGGTTCCAATGCAGAAGTTTATAAAGTCTACCTGTATATTGTACCCATTGTTGTCAGGCATTTAGCTTACCTGAACATAAAGAGTGATGTGTATGAATCCTATAATCTAGTTGTTGAGGTGTAGAGACATCACTTTAAAACTTTCTCTTCAACAAGTAGTATCTAAGGTAATTAAACAAGTGGATAGTGGAGCTCAGCTTTCTTCAGGCTATATCCCAAAAAGGATTTATAAGTAATGCAAATGTTTTTTCTACACTAGTTATTGGCATCAGTGCTTGCTACTTGGTAGACGGAAACTGAAAGAAGCCCGTCGTTTATATGTATATACATATGTTTGTGTGTCTGTGTTTGTCCCTCCCAACATTGCTTGACAACTGTTGCTGGTGTGTTTACGTCCCCGTAACTTAGCGGTTTGGCAAAAGAGACCGATAGAATAAGTACTAGGCTTACAAAGAATAAGTCCTGGGGGTCGATTTGCTCGACTAAAGGCGGTGCTCCAGCATGACCACAGTCAAATGACTGAAACAAGTAAAAATGTAAAACAGTAAAAGAGTTGTTATAAAAAATGAAAATAATGAAATTATTGTGTGTAATGCTCAAGTGCATGGCAACTCATCAAAGGTGCATGTACAGTACGTAGAATTATGTGCAGAAGTCAGGAAAGTGAACAGTGTATGAGTCATGACATACATGGGTGCATGCGTATGGAGTAGGGGATATCAGGTGTAGTGTTGGCGAATTTCAGGAAGCATGGAGGTTTTAAAGGATGGAATTTCTTGACAACTAACAACTGATGCAGGTTGTTTGTTCCATGCTTCAGCAGCTCCGAGTGTGAAAAAATGTTTCTGAAAGTCATAGGAGCTGGATTCCATCTTGGTAAATAAAAATGTATTAATTATGTTGAATAGCACTTCTAAAATTTATTTGTAATATCTCCATTAATAATTATAATAGTTTGGAGATGCATATAACAGTATATCAGGAGTTTTGCAGAAGATCATCTAAATATCTTTTATGTAATTTTTAGTCCTAAAAGTGTTCTTTAAATTAATAATTATTCCTTGGATTAACTTTGATGCATTTTTTTTTATTGCTTTTTATCCTAATTTTTAAAATACAATTGGTAAAGACCAGTTGTTTTTTAAAAGTTAGTTATAAATTATATTTGAAAATTAAGGGATGTTGGTATTGTGGACTTAAGTTTACAGTAAAAATTTTATTTTTTTGATTCTTAACTCTCATTATTTCAGCAAATACTAGCTTAAGACCCATTTATACATGAATCAATTGTGATAAAACTTTGTCATCATCATCATCATCATCATCATCATTTACAGTCTTTTTTTTTTTTTTTTTTTTTTTTTTTTTTTTTTTTGTTCTTGCTATGTTTGTATGGTTAGACATATCTTCCCCAGTTCAGTGTTTTGCTACTTGCTGCGATCCTTTGTCATCTTTCGGAGGTTTGGCCTCCTGGAAACCGGTTTCCTCGCTATTTCCCAAACTGTTCTCTTTTGCAGATTCCTTCCACTTCAGCTGTTTGGAACCTCTTTACCCAGCAGTCGTCCTCTATGTGCATCATATATTTGCACTAGCACAATGTCCTCTTTTGTACACTGAACCTGATTCCTTTTATATCCAGTTAGTTCTCTCGGCTTATTTGTGCTTTGTTGTTGATGCACACAAATATTACACACCCAGTGAAGCATTCTCTCTTATCTTCTTTCAGCCTTCATGCATTTTTTTTGCATTTGTTACCTATGTTTTGCTATCATACAACATCACACTTGATAAACAAACATCAAAACAACCTGTTCTTCACCTGATGAGAAAATCCCTTTGTTACCAACAGAAATTATAGCTTCCTAAATGTTTCCCAACCATTATTATCCTGGCTTTCATACTTTTGGAGCCCTCACCTTCACTATCGATTAGTTCACCTGGATAAGAGAACCTAACATTTACTTTTATGAAGCCTTCCATGCATATGAAAAATTTTATTTCATTGATAATCTGTTTATTATTATCTATTTCTGTGCGTCTCCCACAAAGTTGTTTTCTGTCAGCCCAATTGTGATCGTACCTTTTCTACACTTGTAGTTTATAATGATGCCACATATCTTTTCTGTATTTCAAGTACAGTCCTTCCTATTTGACAGTGAAGTTCCGTTTTCTTTCCTGCTATCTTAAAACTTTTGATTTTATTCAGTTATCTTGAGGCTTCTCAATTCCTTATTTGGAATTTCTCTTCCAAATCTTGGAAAGATTCACTTATGAGAACAAAGTCATTGGCATACAGGAATTGTCACAAACGTCCAGCCTTACATCCTTCTTTTATGACCTGATGGACTATTAGAAATTAAATAAATAAAGAATTTTGACATGTACAAATATTTATTTCCCCCACTGTATATATATATATATATATATATATAT
>NC_068990.1:9161137-9162703 GCF_001194135.2 Octopus bimaculoides
AAGTAAAAAATGAAAAAAATAATATATAAAAAAAAATAATATATAAAAAAATAAATATACCAATACATTATATTGTCTTTGAGCTTTTAAAGTTCAATGGTAATTCATGTAGATAATGGTTGGAAAAATAAGGATGCATGAAAATTGAGAGTTGTGTTAGGTTTAAAAAAAAGAGAAAAGGGGTTAAAAGTTTGTGTTAAACAGGAAGTGTGTGTAAGGGGAGACAAATCTTTTTAGTTGGAGTTATGGACTCTTTTTCAACAGGAAGTAACAGGCATAAACTTCCTGTTGAAAAAGAGTTCATAACTCCAACTAAAAAGATTTGTCTCCCCTTACACACACTTCCTGTTTTGACACCACACTTCCTACTTAACTCATAAACTTTTAGTTCCTTTTCTCCCGCTGCACTTAATATGTATGTTACAGTTTATTGACGATATGTCATTGTATTTTTTATGTGATCCTTTTCGCTTTCAGAGACATGGAGAGACAAAAGGGAATTGCCATACTGGAAGCCCAGTGCTATCGTCTAACTGAGGTGTTGAGTGAGCAGAGACTTGCAACCAGGGAAAATGTACAACGCAAACAGGCCCGAACTGGTGAAGAACGAGAGGAATCTGATGATGAAAATTATGAAGAGGAAGATTCTGATGATGATGAAGAAGACATTCCTTATAACCCCAAAAATTTACCTCTTGGTTGGGATGGAAAGGTATGTTTGTTTGTGTATTCCATTTTCAGGTGAGTGTGTGTTTGTGTGCATAAGAACTTGAATTTTGTCTATTCTGAAGAGACCTTTAATTTCAGCATCATCATTATCATCACCGCCACCATCATTTAATGTCTGTTGTCCATGCTGGCATAGGTTGGATGGTTTGACCAGGGCTGGTAAACTGAGGGGCTGCACCAGATGACAGTCTGATTTGGCATGGTTTCTATAACTGGATGCCCTTCCTAACGCCAACCACTCTGAGAGTGTAATGGGTACTTTTATGTGTAACCAGCACAGGTGTCAGTTACATGATTCCAGTATCTGCCTTGACTATGATTTCACTTGGCTTGATGGGTCTTCTTCTCAAGCACAACATATTGCCAAAGGTCTTGGTCATCTGTCATTGCCTCCGTGAGGCCCAATGCTCGAAATGCTTTTTTATGTAACACTGGCACAAAACACAAACCCCTTCAGGTAGATAGACAAAACACAAATCTCTTCAGGTAGATGGCCCTGCTCGTTCTGTAGAAAAGGCATAGGTAGAAACTCCATAAGATGTACCCAGTGTAAGCTATGGACACATAAGAGGTGCAGCAATATCAAAGGAAGGCTAACTAGCAAGATAGTTTTTGTATGTGGCAGATGCTCAAGAGCAATAAACACTGAAAATGTGCAGAAAACAACCTTTACCACACTCCAGGGAGAAAAACTAGAAGTAGTTGATAGCTTCTGCTACCTAGGTGACCAAGTTTGTAGCAGGGAGGGTGCACTGAAAGTGTAGCTGCTAGAATAAGAATGGCCTGGGCAAAGTTCAGAGAGCTCTTACCTCTGCTGGTGACAAAGGGCCTGTCACT
>NC_068990.1:9164616-9170389 GCF_001194135.2 Octopus bimaculoides
CCCTCATAAGGTCAGATTGTATTCAGAAAGTCGAGTCTCAGATCTGCATGAGATTAAAATGTTAAAGCCCAAATCTCATATATTTAGAGGGTTAATGGTTATGATGGTAATGAGGTTCAGTTTGCCTTCTTGGTGTGGTGCCTACTTTACTTTAGCCTTTAAGTATCAGATCCATCTTAGACCAACTCCATTTGTTTTACATATTTAATTCTTTAGCATTTAAACAGGCCACATCTGTCCTAAATATTCCACCTGTTTTATATTCAATTTGGCGAGATCCAGCCTCTCACTCTAATCCTACAATGTTATTCTAATAACAATCATGTCATTGAAACCTCAGAGCTACAAGACTGTACATGATCTACTCAAAACAATATGAATATATAAGCAATAGATTTGACAGATTAATCTGAATACTAAAGGGTTAAGATGTACCCATTTAAATGGACTCAGTTAACGTCTAATTCTTGATTTGTCACCAAAAAGCAAGGTTGACCCTCGTAATTTCATTTCAAGCTGTTGAGAAGTGTTTCTCAGATGGTGTGCCACAAGCGGTAACTGGTTGTGTTGTTGTTGTTGGCACTCCGTTGCTTACGACGTCGAGGGTTCCAGTTGATCCGATCAACGGAACAGCCTGCTCGTGAAATTAACGTGCAAGTGGCTGGGCACTCCACAGACACGTGTACCCTTAACGTAGTTCTCGGGGATATTCAGCGTGACACAGTGTGACAAAGCTGGCCCTTTGAAATACAGGTACAACAGAAACAGGAAGAAAGAGTGAGAGAAAGTTGTGGTAAAAGAGTACAGCAGGGTTCACCACCATCCCCTGCCGGAGCCTCGTGGAGTTTTAGGTGTTTTCGCTCAATAAACACTCACAAAGCCCAGTCTGGGAATCGAAACCGCGATCCTATGACCGAGAGTCTGCTGCCCTAATCACTGGGCCATTGTGCCTCCACTACAGCATTTTAATAATGTAATATAAGGCTTAATTAAATCCATGCTAATGTTGATTATTTTGAAAAACAGTTTACTCATAATTTTGTTATATACACAAATGTAACTAACCAAAACACAGCTTGCATTCTATATTTTTTCGTAAATTTAAAAATTTAAAACATAGTTAATTTTTTTTTTTTTTACCGTTTCATTTGAAGTACATCAGTAATTTTTAACTTCTCATTTGAAAATACGCTAGAAAGTTTTTGTATGATCTCCAATGCATACTACAAAGTCAAAATGAGATTGAGATCTACTGCTGCAGAGAGACTAACTAAATATTATAAATTATTTAGTCCATTGCTTTACTATTTCTGCCATTCCACCACTCTGATATTAATAATAGCAGCAAGCTAATTCTATTCTGTGAAAGGATTAAAAAAAAAACATAACAATAGTTCAAATCTCTTTGTGTTTTTTTTCTGTCGCTGCCTTTTCTTTTGTTTCTCTATCTCTGTGGGAATATTCTCACACCTTATTATAATTATCTAGCTGTCATGACATTTTCCAATAGTTTTTCCCCCTCTTCACTTCACTTTTTTTTTCTAGCATTCCTTTGACAGCTGTTATCCCCACTTTTCCTAATTAAGATTGACTAGCAGAACACAGATGGCTTCAAGCCATTTATATTCTTTCATTCAAGATGGGAGATTGAATAAAAGGATAATGGAAAAGACATTTCTTTCCATCCTGTATTGAACTCTTTCTCTTCCATTTTTCCATGGGCATACTACTATGTATATTTTCATATACATGCATATGTGTGTGTCAGTGTGCACACCTGTTTGTGTGTGTGTATGTATGTATATATACACATGCATACACACATAATACATATGCGCATACACATATATACACTTGAATGCATTCATACAGTTAATACCTGGGTTGTAAACAATTTATATTGTTATATGTCTGTCTGTAAGTCTGATCTGTAAGTTATTACTGTTATGTAATAATAATAATAATCCTTTCTACTATAGGTTCAAGGCCTGAAATTTCTTAGGGGAGGGGACTAGTTGATTACATCGACCCCAGTACTCAACTAGACCGAGACCTTTGGTTGAAATGTCATCAAGCCGAGCAAAATCGCAGTCATGGCAGATACTGGTGTCATGCAAATGGCACCCGTGCCGGTTGCACATAAAAACACCGAGATGTCAGGCAAATGGCACGTGTGCAGGTGGCACGTAAAAGCACCCATTACTCTCGGAGTGGTCGGCATTAGGAGGGGCATCCAGCAGTAGAAAACCATACCAAATTAGACTGGAGTCTGGTGCAGCCTTCCAGCATGACATAATGCCAAAGGTCTCGAACACTCAAAAGGAACCCAGCTTCTTTGCCTCTGTGAAGTCCAATGCTCAAAAGGAGCTCAGTCACTTTGCCTGTGAGGCCCGTATGTAATGTATATTTATGTATGTATACGTATGCATATGTGTGTGTATTATAGAGTCAACAGATGAAATTCAGAGATTCTCAATATAGAAAACACTTAATAACACTCAAATGATTTGAACTTACACTTTGATATCTTTACCACAGATCAAGTCTGACTTCTGTACAGTTTTTGTTTGTCAAATTGCAATCAAAGGATATTGGTCAAATCAGTCCATGATATATTAGAAGACTCTGATCTATGGCTGTTGCACAGTGATGTCAAACCTGGAACTTTGTGGTTGCAAAAACAAAAAACTTCTTAACCACACTATATATTTGATATTTCAGAAAAGAAATATGCTTGGTTGAAAATTTTAAATTCATACATAAGTTCTCATCACTATAGTAACCAATTAAAAACTAAGCAAAAAGAAAAAGAAAAAAAAAAGCTTTGTATATTGCAGAGTAGTTTTGGATGTTTGTGAATGAATGATGCTGGTGCTGGTGGCTGGTGTTGGTGATTGCTAAATAGCTGGGGATGGAGGGGAAAAGCAACAACAAAAAGTGAAAGAGACGAAAACTGCATCTGCTTGTTTATGATTGCTGGTAAATCAAATGAAATGAAATCAGTCTCTGTGCGAGTAGTTTTATATGGCTTCTCTTCTCAGTCAGAGTTACCACTGTTCAATAAGGCTTCTTGACTTTCTTTCTGTGGTTCAGAACTTTTCTCTAGATTGCTGACACATGTCGTTTATGTATTTGAGTTTGCTGATTTGTTCCATTAGGTAAATTGATTTTGATATATCGCCCGTAAAGTGCTACAGCATAGAAATACCTTCTTTTTAATGGTCACCCCTACCACACACACACACACACACGCTATACACAACCACCACCGCCATCAGTATCATGCAACTGTTAATGCTATATGACAGATATTTTCATGGAATATGTTATAAAGTCTAGTCACCCCCCCTCCTACTTGGATCATTAGTTTTTACTACCTCTTGTATTTTCTTTTTCTTCTCTGTCTATTCTTTCCAATACCACTTGTCACTTTCAGCTAATTATAAAGAAGAGAGAAGATATATTTTAATTATGCTTACTGTAGATGATATTGATGATAATGATGATTATGATAATTATTTTTTACGAAGGCTTTTGGATTTCTGTTTTTTAATTTTATCTTTTTCTTTTACTTTTTCTTTTTTTTTTTTGTCATGGAAATAGTAAAATAAATTGTAATATACCAGCATTGAACATAATGCTGTGATGGTCAAGACTTATACAATTCTGGAATTTCTAAATATAAGCAGAAACTGTATTGCGGGTACAAGAGTAGGTAATAACAAAAATAACAGGAGCACTCAGAGAGCGCAAACCTCCGCCAAGTCAACACCAACATCCTCTCAACGATTAGCCAGAGATGATTTTTGAAATGAGAATATCTGAAATGAACTCGACTGCTCTCATAAATGAGAATGCTAAAAACGAACCCGACCGCTCTCAAAAATTAAGTAAAAAATCTGGAAAAATAATCTAGAAACCATGTCTGGTACCTGACCGATCCCAATGGTAGTCATGAAATGTGAAGGTGGCTGAAGAAAATTTAGTAACAATAATAAATAGTTTAGCCAAAGTTAACAAATTCACCATTCAAAATAGTTACAGCCTAAAGGGAGATAAATGAGAAAGACTTGAAAGTTAATGTAAGATTGTAATCATGTAAAGTAAATATAACAAATAATCCAGAATCCTTGTCCAGTACCGGATTGATCCCAAAATCTAATCAGTTTGTCCCTGTCATGAGGCCAAACATCCCTGAAAGTTTCAGCTGAATCCATCAAGCAGTTTTTGAGATATCTTGTCCATGGACAATCAAACAAACACAACTGAAAACAATACCGCTGCCTTCGCTAAGGCAGAGCTAAAAATAAAGCAAAAACAAAGAAAACAAACTAAACATACAAAGAACTCAGCTTGTAGCTTATATAAGCAATGTTGTGAAACATTAAGTACATCAGTGCTACATGCCCAATTTCATAAGCAGGGACACAAAGATTGGATCCAAAGGCAATTTGACCAATCGTAGGCATTGCTGTGTGGTAAGAAGTTTGCTTCCTAACTACATGATTCTGGGTTCAGTTCCACTGCATGCTACCTTGGGTGAGTGTCTTCTACTGTAGTCTTAGGCCAACCAAAACCTTGTTAGTGGATTTTGTAGATGGAAACTGAAAGGAACCACTCGTGTGTGTATATGTGTGTTTACATGTATGTTTATGTGTTTGTGTTTGTTGCCCACCACCACTTGGCAACTGATGTTGGTGTGTTTACATCCCCATAACTTAGTGGTTCAGCAAAAGCGACCGACAGAATAAGTACCAGGCTTAAAGGAAAGAAAAAGTTCTGGGGTTGATTTGTTAGATTAAAATTCTTTGCGGTGGTGCCCCAGCATGGCCACAGTCTGATGAGTGAAACAAGGAAAAGATAAAAGAATCGCAGCTAAAGCACTACCCTTTCAAATGGTCCAGTCAACAGTGACAAAATTTTTGTTGTTAATATTGTTGTTAAAGACAAAATTAATTGATCTAGTTTGAAAATCTGCACCAAAAGTAACACTTGAGGAATTTTATTTAGAAACCAAAATGAATGAGAAAAGAATGATAGGAGTAAGAATTACATTTTTGAGCAAGTTACTTCAGTCTTATAGATTGCATAGTTGTACCTTTGTGTCAGATTTATATCAGAAAGTTGGTGGTAAGTTTTGATATCCTTGACATTTTGCTTAGGGATCGAAACCATTCTGAACTGAGGATGAAATTGAGCTGCATGCTTGGTTTTTGGTTTGAGGGATATTTGGCACCTATTTTAGAGGTTGCAGCTCATTTCTGAAAGCTTTGAGGTTTGGTGTGAATTTCATTTCCACTTTGAGGAAATGAGGAAGCCACTGCTTGCTTGAACTGACTTTAGTTCATTTGTGCAAGTAGTGGTGTCTGTAATTTGTCATGGGGGAATTGACCCCCAATACATATAAAGATTTAACACACACACACACACCCACTAAAGAATATTACAGCTGAATAAAGAAAATTCGGACCTCAGAACTCTCTGCGTTCAATAAAACAGTGACCCACAATGTGTTTGCAGTGCCAGTACTCATACCAACATTTGGGCTGCTTGTTTGGATGCCTGATGTGACCTGAGATATTGATGTGAAAACCCGAAAAATACTAACAAGCGCACATAATTTCCACATAAACAGTGATGTGGACCTCTTCTACCTAAAACGTGAACAAGGCGGCAGAGGCTTAACATCAATCCAAAATGCCTTTGAATGTCGTATCATATCCCTTCGGCAACATCTTTTAACCACCAAGCGTCGAAGTGCATCCCTTGACCA
>NC_068990.1:9170399-9171302 GCF_001194135.2 Octopus bimaculoides
CCAAAATGCCTTTGAATGTCGTATCATATCCCTTCGGCAACATCTTTTAACCACCAAGCGTCGAAGTGCATCCCTTGACCAAATTTGCATACATGAAGCTGATAACATCATAAGACTTGGAAGGCAACTCCTTGAGCAACACTCTTTATCTGATAACCTAGAATACATGCCCAAAGAAGTCGCACGACTCTACCGCAACATATCATCAGATGAAAGGATGAGCCTATATGAGCAGAAGACTATGCATGGATATGTTAGTAGAAAGCTCTGTGATGTCAGTAACATTGCAGCTCCGTTGGTGGCTAATGAGCCTTGCTCTTCACAAGCACACATGATTGCAAACATTGCAAACCAAGCTTTCCCCATACACTACACCAGCAGTGTGCTTTTGAGAAGCATGCTTAAGTTCTTCATGCAGAATACGTGCTCTCTTAAAAGTGTCGACCCCCTCCTTAATCTGCTTCCTCCATCTGTGGCAATGACAGGCTTTGCTCTCCCAGTCAGTCTCCTGCATATCACAGGCCTTTAATGAGGACTTGATACAGTCCTTAAATCGCAACCTTGGTTTCTGCCAGGGTCTCTTTCCATTCACAAGTTCCCCATATAGCATCTGCTTAGGGATCCTGCTATCCTTCATTCTAATAAGGTGTCCAGTCCAATGTAACTGGTGCTTGTGCACTATTACCTTCAATACTCAAGATATCAGCTGTCCTCAGGACCTGTATGTCTGGAGTTTTTAAGGTCCAGCTAACATTCAGAATGTGTCTGACATCTCTGATGAAAGTGTTCAAAGACCTTTACATGATGTTTGTAAAGGAGCGATGTCACTCACATACATACATACATACATACATACATACATACAAAAATACCCTGTTTGTTGGTTGAAATTCCATTGAAGGG
>NC_068990.1:9171383-9177429 GCF_001194135.2 Octopus bimaculoides
GATATCAGCTGTCCTCAGGACCTGTATGTCTGGAGTTTTTAAGGTCCAGCTAACATTCAGAATGTGTCTGACATCTCTGATGAAAGTGTTCAAAGACCTTTACATGATGTTTGTAAAGGAGCGATGTCACTCACATACATACATACATACATACATACATACATACAAAAATACCCTGTTTGTTGGTTGAAATTCCATTGAAGGGACCTTGGATTTAAGTTAGAAACCGGTTCTTTCTCTTTTGGCAAGAAATCTTGAAATAAACTGGATAATTACATACATACATACATACATACAGACAGACAGACAGACAGACAGACAGACAGACAGAGCGAGGAAGAGACGGTCTTGCTCTACTATAAATTTATTTTTATATTACTTGTAAATGGAAGGTGTGGAATCAACCCAAGAATTTGTTTTGGCTTTTGCTTGTGGAACAAACATATTCTTCTTTGATGATGATTATAATCCAAAAAATACTTTAGAGCTAGACTAAATATGTATTGTATAAAATTAACATTTCTGTGGTAGGAAATTCATTGCATACTATTAATTTTATCCTTTATATTTCCTTAGCCTATACCATACTGGCTGTATCGACTTCATGGCCTGAATATTAGTTATACATGTGAGATCTGTGGTAACTTCACATACAGGGGACCAAAAGCTTTCCAGAGGCATTTTGCAGTAAGTATTTCAATTTACTTCCCGATCATGAAATATCTTTTGCAGCACTTATGTTCCTTTATCTCTCTTTGTTTTTTCCTATCTATTTTCTTTTGTTGGTTTCCATATTCTTTTTTTTTTATGTTGAAATATATATATTGGTACATGAAAAACTTCGTCTTGAGACGTTCTTATTAACATGGAATTCACACACTTTATTGTAAACTTTAAGACTTTGTTCACACTAAAGGTGTGATGGCCTCATTAATTACCCTGCTAGGTCTTAATAACCTTGCTGTAAGTTTATAGTTAGGTCATCAAGATCTAGCTATAATTACTTGTTGAAACTATGTAACCCACGACAGAGCTTAATTAATTCACTCCTATGAAGCTGTTTATTTAGTTTAACTCTGTGATTATGTTTATCAACGCTATATGTTCTATCTTGTAATTATAACCTTTAAATTACATTAAAGCATGACTAAGCGTATATTTTGATATCACTTTCTCTATCTGAAGCACTTTGTTCTGTTTCTTAATTCATACCATATATCAATGAAGAGAAACTGACTGGAGCTACCCAGCAACACTGCTGCTTTTATCATCACCATCATTGTCATTGTTATCACTGTCATCATCATCATCGTCATCATCATTATTCTTGCTCTCACAACTATGTTGAGCCGTCTCTTTGGATCCATATTAACTATTATGTTTAGTTCTTTTTCCCCCAGAACATAAGCCATATCTTTCCTGCATTAGTTGATTTGCTGTTGTTCAAGAGAAATGTTCAGTCTCATTGTTCTTGGAGAGACAGTGATTACCATTGGTATAGCACCTTCCTTTAAACCAGTGGTTTTCTATCTTTTATAACACTTCGTTGTATTGAATGTCTGTGGTTTAATTATCCTTATTTTTTAATGTTTTTATGCAACTCCAGCCATCATGAGCCTTGCCTCTTTTTTAGATATTTACTTGGACTAGTGCCCCCTGTGTAAATTCTTTTTAGAAAAATTACTAAAGAAGGCGAGGGCTTGAACTCAACTGTTATGTTTCTGCTCACTAACAACACGGTATCCTATTTATACTCCAAACCTGACATTGATGTTTTCTTCTAAAAATGTGTTTGATATATCAGTATTGTTCCTGGTTAAAATATTTTATTTCTAAAGAAAATCACAGCACCTCCAAATAACTTGTGACCATTTGACATTTGCCCTTCTCTTGTGAGCTCACAATATCCCAAACCCAAAGAGGCACTGTCACACAGGTTAAGAGTCACTGCTCTAAACCAATTGAAAAAAAAAAAAAAAGAAAAAAAAGAAAAGTGAAATGGAAACAAGCAATATTTACATAATCTCAATATATAAAATAAAATAACAGACAGTAGAGATTACAACAGACAGGAAATTAATGTTTTCAGTCAACGAATGATCTCATATATTCTCAGAAGATTGGAGGAAGGGCTTTGAAATTAATGATAATTACATGAATTGTGAGAAGTAGTGGAGCACAGTAAAATTATTGACACTCATTTATTATATAACCAATGACTTACCGACATCTTGAGACAGTTAAATTAGAAACCACACACAACGCATACACTCACACAATGTATACACTCACAGATGAATAATCTCTGTGATACCTTGGTGTAGACTTTATTCTCTAGTTTACGTCTAAGCATTTTATTCTTTTTAATTTTTGGCATAATTGACAAAACATTGACAGCTGAATTTAGCCAAATCTGAAGTATGAGTCTGTTTCTATTTTTTCTGCTTCCAAAGTTTTTCTGTGATAGATATATGAAGTAGCACTCACTGACTGGCACTGATTTAATCTACTGTTTCTCTTCTCCTGCCCTGTGTCTATGTTAGGCATAATAAAAAGTCAGTGGATTGGCAGAAATGTTAGAGCATCAGAATGTAAAGAGTTAGTACTCCTTCTGACCCTTTGTGTTATGATAAATATTTAATCCTTTGGCATTTAAACCAACCATATCAGGCTCAGATATTTCATGTGTTTTATGTTTAGACTAGCTTGATCCAACTGCCCACTCCTACCTTCCAATATCATTCTATGATTAGACAATCTTGTCACTGAAATCTCAAAGCTGTGAGATAATGCATGATTAATTCAAAGCAATGTGAATATATAAATATTATATTTGACAGCAGTCAGAATGCTAAAGGGTTAAATTAGTCTTTTACGAATGTTTTATAGAATTTGGTTTTATCATTTTACATTTTGAATTCTAAATCAGTTCAGATCAAATCTGCTGATCATCTCTTCTATATTACTACTGCAAATTTAAAGCAGAATTGTTAGCATGCCAGGCAAAATGCTTAGTGACATTTTGTCCAGACTTATGTTCTAAGTTTGATTTCCTCTGAGGCTGACTTTGCCTTTCATCCTTTTGGGGGGTCGATAAAATAAGTACCAGTTGAATACTGGTGTTGATGTAATCAGCTTGCATGCTCCTCCAAAATTGCTGGCGTTGTTCCAAAATTTGAAACCAATGTTATCAATGCAAGTACCAGGCTTGTAGCGGGTTCAGTTCAACCAAGTATATCAAATCCACTACATTTTATAGCACTGTACGAATGGAAGGAAATGTTACTATCAGTAACAATAGTAAGAACATTGTATTTTGCCTGAAGCATTGTAATAGTGAAGAATGTAAAAAGAGAAAAAAGAATAGACAACTTCTGGCATAAACGCTAGGGAATTTGAATGGCTTAACGGAACCTACATAACCTGACTTTTGTTAGACTGTTCTTTTCTTCTGTAGATGGGCCTTTGAGCCTGAAATATAAAGATTTTATCAAACTTTCTGCATTGTCAGAAGCTATATTCTCTCTTTTTACATTAACAAGAGTGTTTTCCTACTTATTATCACCACAATAATAATAATATTCATTTTGTTTGTTCTTTCTTGGTGTGTCTGAAGGATGGGGCAGAGTCCCTGACCACTAATTAAATAATATATTGCAACATTGCATGAATCAGGACTGAACTGTATCTAAATATCAGAAAGCCTAGCTGTGATTGAAATAAGAATGCAAACATATTCTATTGATCAGTTTAACCTTTTAGCTTTCAGATTACTCTGGCAATGCAATGTTTATTTACTCACATTGCTTTGAATTAATCATGCATTATCTTGAACGTTGAGATTTCCATGATATGATTGTTTATTTCTAGGACGACATTGTTGGGTACGTGTGAGAGGCTGAATGTGGCCAGTCTGAGCACAAAACAGGTAGAATATATGAGCTGAATGCAGCTGGTTTAACTCTTTAACATTCGGATTACTCTGTCAAATGTAATGCTTATTTGTTCACATTCATCATGATCATCATCATTTAACGTCCATTGTCCATGCTGGCATGGGCTGGACGGTTTGACTGGGTTGACACACTGGAAGGCTGCACCAGACTCCAGTTTCATTTGGCATGGTTTTCTACAGCTGGATGCCTTTCCTAATGCCAACCAATCTGAGAGTATAATGGGTGCTTTTATATGCCACTGGCACAGGTGCCATTTGCATGCCACCAGCATGTGTTTATGTGCCACTTGCACAAATGCCAATTTGCGTGACACCAGTATCTGTCACGACTGCAATTTTGCTTGGCTTGATGGGTTTTCTTAAGCACGACATAATGCCAAAGGTCTTGGTCATTACTCCTGTGGGGCCCAACGCCAGAATAAATCATGAATTATCTTGTGGCTTCATGATTTCAGCAATGTTGTAGTTTATTTTTATAATGACATTGTAGAGTAGGTGTGAGGGGCCAGATTTGGTCAGTTTGAACATGAAGCAAATAAAATATTTTGGCCAGATATGGCTGGTTTAAATGCTAAAAGTTAAAATACAAAAGGGTTAAAGTCACTACCTTATGCTTGGTTGTCTTTAGGTGAATCCATTCTGTTGGTAGTATTTGGACCAGGGCTCCAGTTTGAGGATAGCTTGATGCCGTAATCCACAGCTTCCTTCTGCAATAACCTAAATTGTGTTTCCTAACTACCCCCTCTCTCTCTTCAAGCAATCTTGGAGACACTACAAAGGTTGCTGTTGTAGCCTTTCTCCATCTAAGTAGACCATAAAAACGAAACTAAGAAAGGTCAAATTTTCATGGAATGAAACTACTTTTTTTTATTTACTGAAAGAATTGTTGCAAATGAAGACGGTTCTCTCTCTCTCTCTCTCTCCCTCCCTCTCTCTCTATCTCTCCATCCCCTCCCCCTCTCTTTCACATATGCATGTAAGCATGGATACATACATGCAATGCCTAAGCTATTCTGGGGTAAAGAAAAATAATCATATTTGAAGCAATAGGCAGTTTCTGACAAAACATGCTGCATGTGCAGAAACAGAAATGTGAAATGCAAATACAAAATATAATATATATATATATATATATATGTATGTATGTATGTATGTATGTATGTATGAGAGAGAGAGAGAGAGAGAGAGAGAATAGCATCTGCTGAAATAGTAGATACTTGTTTGCTTTACATGATTTCTTGTAATATAAATCTGTTAAAAATGATTGTTGAGTGCGTTAGTGTTTATGTTTGTTTGTGTGTGTTTATTGTTTGGTATTGTAGCTGCTGTTTTTTTTTTTTGTTTTTTTTTTTACAGTTATGTGTATTTTGAGTTAGATATGTTCTAAGGAAAATTTTTATTTTTTCATAAATTTATAATATATGTAAAGCATGTGTACATGCAAAACGTTTGTGTGTGTATTTATATGTGTGTGTATGTATGTGTGTATATGTATATTGCAAGAATAATGAGTATACTTGTTTCATGTAAAGCATTGCAATAGAGAACATAGCATAATATTAAATGAACTCAGGTTTTTATGATTGACATGAATTCATTTCATGTTTATCTAGCTCTTTGCTAAGATGCTTCACACACAAAAAAAAAAGAAGTATGTTCCTTATATTTCTGAGATATTTCTATTATTTCATTTTTGTTTGAACTCTTTCTGTAAAGTTATTTTACATGTTGAGATTGTTACAAAATTCTTCATATATATATATACATATATATATATATATATTTAAGAATTTAAGGAATGGAGAAAACGCATGTTATAATTGCATACTTTATTCCTACATATGTTTCAAAGGATTACAACCTGTGTGATCCATAGGGATCTTTGATATTAAAGTTGTAACCTTCTCATCAGGGAAAGCATGGGAATCATCTTAAATGTAAGACATTATGACCGATTATGAAAACAATAGATGGATAAGGTTATGACTTGATTCATTTGAAAAAAACCGTTAGAGAATTGGACGCTGCCGGATAGTGGGTTGGACAACACAATATACTCAAATACCCAAAATTTCAAGGAGTTCCTGCCTT
>NC_068990.1:9177783-9179932 GCF_001194135.2 Octopus bimaculoides
ATATACAGGTAGAATTCACAAAAAAACGACAGATGAAGACAGGTGGTGTAGAAAACAAATAGATGTATTAGTATAACGCTTGGGAATTGAAAAAGTCTTTAACGTTTCAAGCCTACGCTCTTCCACAGAAAGGAACACAGAAAGAAACAAGGAGAGAAAAAAAATGTGTGTGTGTGTGTGTGTGTAAACAGTAATCCCTCGCCATATTGGGGTTCACCTATCGCGGTTTATTATTTAAGCTTGCATCGTTTCCTCTGTAGTGTTGTTTTGCATTTATAATAAAATAAATATATACAGATTATAAAGATAATAAAAAAAAAATACAGTACAGTACTGTTTCTACTTAGTGGACTTTCACCTATTGCAGGGGGCTTTGGAACATAACACCTGATAGTCGAGGGATTACTGTATATTCATTTAACATATATGATAACATTTTATTTCTTGGTGTCGATCATTTAACTAGAATTGTGTGCGCATGCGCACACAAACACACACACCTTTTTACAAGGAAAAAGTTGACAGCGACTTTGAAGTTTTACTCACCTTCATCAGACTGTGCTATAATTTGTTCCTTTTAGTTTCATTAAGTCTTTGGCAAGTTTTTTCTTTTTTGTGGAGGGAAGTTAAGTGGGCCTAACTGAAATGAAAATTAGGTGTAGTGTAGGTATGTTGGGGCAGTAGATGTGCAGAAAGGGGAATAGGGGAAGATAGGAGGAAAGTGTGATTTTAAGCTGTGGGTTGATAGAAAGCAATTGTGAAATTTTGTTTGGGTTCATGTAGAAATAGCGTTATTGTTTAAGGTTCAGCTGAACATAGAAGTGACTGTGTAAATAGGTGTGTCATATTCAAGAACATCCTTTTGTATAGGAAGTTGTTTTTTTTTGTTTTTTTTTTTAGGTTCACAAAAACTTGTTTGTACATGAATTAGTTGGTTGCCCAGCTTATGTCAGACTGAAGTTGATTCGTTTTATTTTTTCCATTAAGAAATTTTAAACTGTAATTGGGAAAGGTTAGGGTTGAGAGACTATTTTACTTTAAATGTTTATTTAGGTTTTTCAGTTGCTTTCTTGTTTGGTTATTTGTACATATAATATTGTAGACAAATGCATACATGCAACTGAGATCTTTGGAACAATATATATACATAAGTAATGCAATATGTTTTGAAGGAGAGAAGACACTCCTAGAAATATGCAGATTTATATAAAATATATGTATTCACAAAGGTGTGTAATGAACACATATAAAACCAGTTGATTCCTGATAAACTCTTGTTTATCTTTGTTATTGCCTGTATCCTATGCTGGTGTGTTTACATCCTCGTAACTTAGCGGTTCGGCAAAAGAGACCGATAGAATAAGTACTAGGCTTACAAAGAATAAGTCTTGGTGTCGATTTGCTCGACTAAAGGCGGTGCTCCAGCATGGCCACAGTCAAATGACTGAAACGAGTAAAAGAGTAGAGAGAGTATTTTTGAAGTAATGAACAATTTTCATCAAAACAATCATATAATTTGTCAACTTTGAACTTATCATGCAAAGCTGCATGATAAACAATATTTTTTTGTCTTCCCATTCAGGGACCAGTGGAATTTTTTTTTCTGTCTAACCTCTTTATCTCTCTCTCTCTCTCTCACTTTCTGTTGTTTCCAATGGTCACCATCACCAACACCACAACTGTAATACACACACCATTCAGACTTCTGATGCCACCACCATCAATACCTTTGACTTTGCCGCCTTCCCCTCCACCACCATTGCCACTGTCTTTCACATTGCTTACTATCACCGTTGTCCCTGACTGCTTAAGCTACCACAACCATCATCACTGTCGCCTCCGCCTCCGCCTCTGTCACAACTACAGCTCATGCTGTTACTATCACCCCATTACCATCACAACCGGCAATCTACTACCGTCTCTATGCCTACTATTACTCTCACCCCAACATGAGCAATAGTAGAAGTAGCAATGAATAGTGAGAGGGGTGGGGGGGGGCGAAGTGTGACACACTGACACACAAATTATTTTTCACATTATATTTGATATACATACACACACACACACATCTGTATATGTATATATGCACACTCATACACACTCACACGTATGTTTATATACATTCATACCTATATATATATATATATCG
>NC_068990.1:9181031-9184200 GCF_001194135.2 Octopus bimaculoides
CAAACTCTACATTAGTATTGTTGTATTGAGTACAAAATTGTAAAGAAAGCTGCTTTGTTAAACTGAATTCATTAAAGAGACAAGAAAAATTATACACCTACACACACACACACACACACAGATGCATACATATACACCTGTATGTGTCAGCATATATATATATATATATATTTATATATATATATATATTTTTTTAAATGTACTTATCTAAGTGTTTGTGTATGTTTACATTATAAATGTTCTCTTTATATTTTCTTTATATATATAGTGGTGAGAATGTTTGTTAGCTTTAGTTGTGAACAACTCAATTGCTTCTAGTTTCATGAACATATCTTTTCTCTCATTGTTCCTGAAAGTGGTTTGAAATGTTCCATTTTCTTTATTTATGTTGCTAAATCTATGTGAATTTATGTATGTGTTTGTGTCTGTGTGTCTATCTGTCTGTCTGTGTGTCTATCTGTCTGTCTGTGCACATGTTTTTATATTTAAAATTTTCCTTCTGTGTTGGCTGTTATTACTTAGTAACTCAAGGCAGAGAGCTGGCAGAATTATTAGAGTGTTGGAAGAAATGCCTAGTGAGATACTTTCCAGCTATGTTGTGAGTTCAAATCATCTTGGAGTCATCTTTGCTTCTTATCCTTTCGTGGTCCCTAAAATAAAATACAAGTTAAGCTCTAGGGTCAGTGGTATTGATGAACCCACCTCCCCTCAGAATTACTGGTCATGTGCCTAAATTTGAAAGTATTATTACTGAGTCATTCTAATTTACTGATACTCAGAGCCAGCTCATCAAGTGTCCTGGTGCCACAAATTTGTTTTTGTGGACATATGATCAGATGGCTTCAGTCTTGAACATAACATCAACATCTTTTAATATATCACAGACTACTGTCCAATATCTTCTTTCTTCTTTAAGGCATTGTAATGAGATTGAGGGTAATTTGGCTGCTATTTTTAGAATGTTAAGGAACAATATAGAGCTGTGTTTTCCAAATTATTCAGAATGCTGGAGAATATTAATGAGCTGATGTTTGACATTGTTGACCATTTCATCGACGCACACAACCCGGTCTGGGAATCGAACTCACTACCTCATGATTGTGAACCCAACACTCTAACCACTGTGCTATGTGCCACCACACATACATATACACACATACACAAGCATATATATGTGTATTGCCTGCTTCATGTTTGTTTTTGTCCCCTCCACTGTTTTGAAGACTGATGTTCGTTTGTTTGCATGCCTATAATGTAGGAGTCTGGCAGAACCAGATTGATAAAATAAGCACCAATCTTGCAAGATTCAAAAAATAAGTACTATCTGGAGTGCAATCTATTTGACGCTAGACCTTTCAAGGCAGTACCCCAGCTTGGCCGTAGTCCAATGACTGAACCATGTAGAAATGATAAAAAATGAATAGTGGTAAGTTTTTGCTAAGTTCCTCAGACTGTGAGAATTTCTTGTGTTAAACTATTCTGGCTATACTAGCTAAGTGTGGCAACAATGTTAAGTTGTTGGCCCTTTAAGCAATGAAAATGCAACAAATATTACAATTAACTAAAGCTGTCTATTTTATATCATTCTATGTCTTCCCTTTCTTTTCTACTGTCTTTGTTGATACCATTGAAGATATTTATCTCCATGCAACATTGTGGAACGATACTTTCAGTCGGTGACAACTTAATCCGCTCTGTGATTGCTATCAGCTTAGTATACCCACCACCAAAACAGACTCTGCAAGAAATCTCCATGGATCATTGTGTAATGTCCATTGCATAGTTTGTTCTGTCTGTAGATCTTCTTACTGTTGATGAGCTTGCAATACAGATTTTTGCATTTCTTTCTCGAAAATTGTCATTCAAGAAAGGAAGTTTCTGCATTGCTTACTCTGTCTCTCTGTCTCTCATTCAAGTAAACTGCATCAAATAGATGGTTTCTTCAAATTTATTAATATGTACTTTTATAGTTTTTGTTATTTTTTAATCAGAATAGTCATGTTTTAGCAAATAGAGTTGATGATGATGGAAGATGGGATTGATTTTTATTTATTCCTTATCAATTCATTTTCTTATTTTTCTTTTACCTGTTTACAACATCTAAACTGTGTTTGAGCTAATGGAAACAAAATGTTCTAGCGCACACACACACACACACACACACGTGTGTGTGTATGTGTGTGCATGAACATATACATACACTCCAATACACACAGTCCAGCTACAGTGTTCATGTAACAAAATGGCTGACACTGTTTTCTGGTCAGTAAGAGATGGCTAGTTTTATTTAGATTAAAGGAAAACATCACAGCTTTAAAATGTCTGAGATAAATTGGTGTTAATAAGATAATTATTGTGGATGAAATATCAATAAGATTCTGATTGGATAATTTAATAAATGCAATTATTTTGGATAACCCTTTGTATATTTGCATGTATGGGTGTTTATCTGTAAACACAGTATACATACATACAGACATAGATGTGTGTGTGTGTGTATATAAACACACACATACACACACATACTAAATATATATGGTGATGACAATCATTATCATCAGTGTCATTTTGTATCCACTTTCCATTCCATGCTCGTATGGGTTGGACAAGTTGTTGTTGTTCTATATGAATTGGAGGACCACATTTTCATAATTTCAGTTTTGATTTAGCTTCTGAGGTTGGCTGCCCTTCCTAAAACCATGTCCTGGGTACATTATTTCATGGTATCAGCACAAAAGAAGTTGGCACATCTCTGCCAAGACCAAAGGGTTCTTCCCGGATATTATAATGTTGGTGAGGGCAGTGATGTGCATATTTCATCCCATACATTTTTGTGCTGTTGGTTTCCCCTCTACTTGGAACCACTTTCCCATGGCACCCTCCTTGTATTTCCAGTGTTATTCCCTACCACTATTGATCTCCCCACCTCCTTGTTTCTCACTCTCCACACACGCACACACACACACACACACACACACACATATATATATATATATATATAGTTTTAGGGAAAATAACCAATTTTCAAGAACTCATCGATGAAAATCCACTATCACATATAGAAAAATTAATAATTAAAAGCACAATAAATGAGTATAATATAAAGTAAAGTAAATATCATAAGATAAATATAATAAAAAGATTACACGTGTTTCATAACCAATTTTCA
>NC_068990.1:9184370-9184988 GCF_001194135.2 Octopus bimaculoides
TTCCCTACCACTATTGATCTCCCCACCTCCTTGTTTCTCACTCTCCACACACACACACACACACACGCGCACACACACACACACACACACACACACACACACACACACACATATATATATATTCATTCCTACTTAGCACCTCCACTCTTGTCATTGAGTACTCCTTTCTCTCTCCCCACTTCACATCATCTCCTTAATTTGGGCGAGTCGATAATGTTTTATTTCAATGTTCTTCTCCACCCACTTTTTCTACTGCTTCTAATCACCTCCTCCCTAGCCTGCTTCTATTTCCTTCATCTGAGAGGATTACTACCAAACCATTCGCTTCACGGATTTACCTAATGAATGCTCATTTTAATTGGGTTTAGTTGGATTTCTTCTCCCTTTCTAGATATAATGAACCACAATAGCTATTGTTGATGAGGAGCTTTCTTCCACCATTACATATGTTTAACCTTTCTTTCTCCGATGATGTAATACTCAGCCTATGGAGTCCTAATTTGGCACATTGCAATAGCTGGGATATTCTAGAAGCATCTGTCAGAGACTATCTAAACCTTTTATTATTTAGCTAAATTAAATGTCCTTGTAAAAACTTGCCAAACTGTTTGCCTTTCC
>NC_068990.1:9185906-9196537 GCF_001194135.2 Octopus bimaculoides
GGTGGCACATAAAATACATGATTTAGAACGTGGCCGGTGCCAGTACCGCCTGACTGGCCTTCGTGCGGGTGGCACGTAAAAGCACCCACTACACTCTCGGAGTGGTTGGCGTTAGGAATTGCATCCAGCTGTAGAAACTCTGCCAAATCAGATTGGAGCCTGGTGCAGCCATCTGGTTCACCAGTCCTCAGTCAAATCGTCCAACCCATGCTAGCATGGAAAGCAGACATTAAACGATGATGATGATGATGATATATATATATATATATATGTATGTATGTATGCTTGTGTATATATATATATATATGTTTGTATGTACCCACATGAGTGGTGTCCCAAACAAGAATGCAAATGTGGGTATAACATTTTCATTAATTGATACAGATTTGGCTTTGTGCCTTGAAATGATACTGGAATATATCCTTTACTTGCAAAAATAGGTAAGGGTTAATGTTAGGAAGGGCATCTGGCTGTAAAACAAAGACTCTGTATATTCATTTAACCTATGCTACCTTGGAAAAATGATCATAAAAGCAAACAACTGTTATACATATGTACATATGTGTGATATTTTGTGTGTCTGTGTGCTTCCATGTATGCTAACTTAGAGACAATTTCAGGTATGTGTAATTTATAGAATACTAATTTTGTTATTTCATATAATAATTGACTGTGATTGTTTTAATTTAGTTCTCTTTATTGGTTGGTTGTTTTTGTTTTTAAATTTTGTTTCAATTCTCATGTGGTCTGCCATTATTTATGCTGCTCACATTTCCAATAATCAAACTTTTTCATTAACGTTTGTCTTTTCTTTCTTTTTGTGTATTTTTTTTCCCTCTTTTTTTAATCATGTGCTTTAAATGTATGTCTACATTTGATTTCTTAGTGACACTTCACTCATCCAGTTATAATTAAAAAAAAAAAAGTTTGTTTCGCTCTCTTGTGATACAGACCAAAGAAGGAGCCTCCATGTTGCCCTTCAACGTGTTAGACATAGCAACCAAATCAATTTTAAGCCAGACCCTACTGGGGATAATTCTAAATATTATCATATTTCATCTGTTTTCCATGATGGTGTCTGTGCACAATCATCACAGTCGGAATCAGTTCTTATTCACAGTTACTGCCCTTTTAGACAGGTTATAGGACCACAGCATGCCCCCAAATCTTAGTTTTTAGCATGGTTTCAGTGGTTGGTTTCCCTTCCAAACATTAGCTACTTTACAGAGTGTATTGGGTGCATTTTATTGTAGCATCATCTCTAGGCGTAGGAGTGGCTGTGTGGTAAGTAGCTTGCTTACCAACCACATGGTTCCGGGTTCAGTCCCACTACGTGGCACCTTGGGCAAGTGTCTTCTACTATAGCCTCAGGCCGACCAAAGCCTTGTGAGTGGATTTGGTAGACGGAAACTGAAAGAAGCCCGTCATATATATGTATATGTATGTGTGTTTGTGTGTCTGTGTTTGTCCCCCCAACTTTGTTTGACAACCGATGGTGGTGTGTTTACGTCCCTGTAACTTTGCAGTTCGGCAAAAGGGACTGACAGAATAAGTACTAGGCTTCCAAAGAATAAGTCCTGAGGTCAATTTACTCGACTAAAGGCAGTGCTCCAGCATGGCCGCAGTCAAATGACTGAAACTAGTAAAAGAGAGAGGTTTTCATTCTCTTGTCAGGACTTAAAAGGTATTTCAATACTTTTCTTTCTGCTCAGTATACTATGTCAAAATATCAATGGGGATGGTCTTGGCTGGAATACCTTTATATAAAAATTTTCTCAGTAACATCTGGCCCAGGATTAAACAACTGCTTATTTGCTTGGTTACTGCTTTTGGCATTTTATCAAAGGTGATGACAGCATCGATCCAAAACATTCATCCTTCTCTACCTCCACTTTTCATGGGAGCAGATGTAACTGACAAGGCTGATAAAAGACAAGCAGATCCACTGGCACTGAGGGCACCGGAAGTGACTCTGAACAACAGCGACATGGGGTTGATGACAATATCTCCTCCTCCTTTCATGCCACCTCCTGCATCATATATCACATTGTCATCATACAGCTGCATTGCTTATGAATTATCATCTGTCAGTGAAAGTGTTTATCTCTATGTGGCATATATCTTGTGAAACTTGCTATTCTTTGTATGAATTAATAAGGTTGAGCTTAAAAAGTTGTGAACTAGTGAACTAACAAAACATTCATCCACTATACTGAGCTGCATTATTATTTTATAGCCATCTCAGCTCTGACCAAAGAGATCTGTGATCAAAGGTATTCCACCTAAGGCCTCACTATTTTTAAATTTTGCTGGGTTGGGCATTGTCAAGCTAGGGTTATATTATTTTATATGTCCAGGGACATTGAGAATTATTTCCTTTCATAGACATAGTCTACTACTTATGAGTTAGCAACTTTCTTACAGATATTTTTAGATTCTGTTAGCAATGGCATTTAATCAGCTTACATATAATGTTACATTTTTGACCATTCCTTGAAGTAATAAATATCATGTCAGGTTATCAAGTCACATGACCACCTGTATAAACTGCAGAACACTTTACCAGATCAATGATGAGATAGAGGGAACTCTATTGTAGTCACTAAATTTGCTGTAAATAGCTGTCAAACCTTCCTCAGGTCACACTCTGCTATCTTAAAGAAAGAAAGGGCACATTGGATGATGTACTCTTTGATATAGTATGACAAGGTAAGAGACAAAATGATCACAGTCGGAATGTTTTTGGTTGTAGATCATCTCATTGAGGCTGGGGTTAAACAACAACAACAACAACAACAACAATAAAAATACTTATAGATGTTTTATTGATATTAATTAATGTCCTCCTTCTCCTCATCATCATCACTCTCGTCTTTGATACTAATATACCCCCATCAATTCTACCAATATCCTTATTTAGTGTGACATCGTTTAATCCATTCTCTTCTAGGTTAAGCTATTTTCAGCAGGAAGATCCTGACTGGATCTGATACCATTTTTCTTGAAGGTCATTGGGATTTTTCCCTTGCAAAATAAGGTGTCACCTTTCTTTGTTAGCATTTCTATGTCTGCCAGACATGTTTCTTATTGACTGACTATCCATCTGGAATGTCATTCACCCATCTTTGATAATGGCTGCCTTTCAAATATCACTTATCACTTAGAGATTTTCATTGAAAATCTGTTGAACATTGTACAGATATTCTAACACACGTGTTTTAAAACTAGTCTCTGACTGTGTTCATTTTGATCTCTTATTTGTATATTATGTAACTATACAGTCGTCATGTCCTCTTTATCTTCTCTATGTTAGTTGAGTGCCAAAACCAAGATGTTAATGCTATAATGATTCCATTATTAGCATTCTTTTGTTTGATTACGTGACATGGATACAATATGTCAAACAGCTCTAGAAACTGAACAACATTCACATGTAATATTTTTACTGCATCATCTGCATCACTTTTAGAAATAAAATGCCAGAAACTGATGTGGCTTCTTGTGTTGGTCTCCATCCTACACACGTTGCTCAGATTTCACTAGCTAATCTTGCTGTGTATGTCTGATGAATAGAGGCTGCTGAATTTACAAAATACTACCTTTATGCTGAATTTGCATCGAGGAAAAAAGCTGTTTGCTTTCCTCAGTTGGACTACAATGGTGTTTGTCTGTGTAACCTGTGTGGAACCTTGGACAAGTGTCATCTGCTATAGCTTTGGGCTGACCAAAACTATAGCAGCTTTGGGGTCAGTTCGTTAGACTAAAATACTTCAAAGTGGTGCCCCTCCAATCCAATGGCTGAAACAAGTAAAAAGACTCCTAAAACCAGTAAACATTGGCACACAGTACTGGGTAGAGATTAACCATTTAACATTTAAACAGGCCTTATCTGGCTAAAATATTCTACCATTGTTTTTTTGTTGTTTTTTTTCAAACTAACTAAATCCAGCCCCTCACACTTACTCTACAGTTTCATTCTAAAAATGAATAATCACATCATAGAAATCTTGGAGTTACGAGATGTTACGTGATTAATCCAAAACAATGTGAAGATATAAGCATTACTTTTGAAAGAGTAATCTAAATGCTTAAGAATTATGGATGACTGTAGCAGATGGCAAGGTTTTGTTGTGTGGTGGTAGGTCTGGCATGGAAACTGATTCAGAACTCGTCTCCAGAAAGACGAATCCTAACACAAAGTACACTGCTCATCAAACAGCCCAACAACAAGCTGCACGAGAGACTACCGTTCGGGCATTAGCCTCCAGAGCTATATTTGATGTTATTTCAAAAACATTGTGACAGATATCTACAGTACTTAATCTAATGTCAACCGTAGCTGTACTGTACTGCACTGCAGTATATTTCTTTTTCCTCATCATCAGTGATTTCATTAATGTCAGTTCTTTTCCACTTGAACAATGTCAGGTACTACAAAACAATTTTAGCTACTACAAAAGTCCTACTGTCATCTTCATAATTTCTATTATACAATAAAGTATTCTAGATTCTGGCAGATGCCCAGCTAAGTCTTCTTAAGATATTACATAGTGTGGTGTCTGTATTACATGTATACGTAGTTGGTTCGAAATTCTCAGCTAAATAATGTAATTCTTAAAATAAATATAACAATAACTTATTGCACACATTTTTTTGTCTGTATTACTTTGACATTTTTCTCCACGGGAATAAGATTAAAATATTTAATAATCTGTCCAGTCCTAAAGGAAAAAAAAAAATATCATAGAACAATTAATATTCTATAACTATGAACAGCATTTATTGTTTTTTTATTGAAAATTAAAATAACTTTCATGTATAATGGTATTTCTAATGTTGAATACAAGACAGTGGAGAGAGAGAGATAGAAGGAGAAAAAGAATGAGGTGGAGGAGGAGGAGAAAGAAGAATGGGAATGGTTTTCTTTTGTTTCTTTGAGTCTGGATATATATGTCAGTATCAGTGAAGAATCAACCACCTCTAACCCCATTGCTTGCTTCTGAGAGATTGCATCAGAGAACATGAAAAATTCCAATTGACATTTGCAGCTATTAGTAACTACTGGCTCAGTTGTGCTGCCTTTATCTATGCCTGCTGTCAGTTTATATGTGTATTAACAGTTAGCAGTCTTGATGCCAATACTTCTGACCTTCTGTCAGTTGGTGTCGTCTTGTTTGAAACAATTTCCTCAATGTTGATAAACTATTAGTCTTTTTTGTGCGTGTTTATAATAATGTTGTAACTGTTACTTACATCGGCTGTGATACTTCATAACTTTTGAGCTTGTTGGTACAGAGTTTTCAGATTTACACTCTGATCAATTTATTTATGTTTGTATTTATGCTAGTTATCAGCTAAGTGCATATCCACGTTCCTGATCAGCACAAGGATACTTTCAAGAATGCTTCACTTAGTTTGGTTTTCCTCTACCAGCAAATGGATATGAATTGCTGTTGATTATGATAAAATTAAAGTTTCACTCATTTGAATTCTGAGGTCATTTGTTCAAAACGTTCTTGTAGTTATTGTTATGTCTCAAAGCAAAATATTTCACTGTCATAGCTTTAGGTGCTTCACAAAAGAAATATAAATGAAGAATTACTTCTTTTTGAAGAATGTGTTATGGCAGCTTCAAGAAAAGACGTATTTTTGTTTTTAGATTGTTGCAAGAGAATTCAGTGCAGATATCAACAGTTTTTGGACTAATAGAACTGATGTTTTCTTTCGTAAGTAGAATTTATGGGTTGTCAGAACATCGGGGAGAGGGGATGGGGGGAGGGGATGACAACCATGGCATCTCATCTTTTAAAAGTCTTTTTTTTTTTCTTCCTATGTTATATCATCCTTGTTTGAAAAGCCTCCAAGCTTATAAAATCTTACTAGTTGCTCATTTTTGATTGATGCAGTGGAATTGTGTCAGTGGACAAGTGGTGGAAGTGCATTGAAATCATAATAATAGACTGCTCTAATATTGGCTTAAAATTCTGGCAAAAGGCCAACAATTTTTTGGGAGCAGGTAATTCGATTACATTAACCCGAGTGCTCAACTGTTGCTTATTTTATTGACTCCGAAAGGATGAAAGTAAAGCTGACCTTGGTGGAATTTGAACTTATAACGCTAAGTGGAAATACTGCTAAGCATTCTGCCTGGCATGCCAGTGATTGTGCTAGCTTGCCTCTTTAGACTGTCTCACCATGTGGCACTTTGGGTGAGTGTCTTCTGCTATAGGCCCTGGCCAACTAAAGCCTCGTGAGTGGATTTGGTAGATGGAAACCGAAAGAGAAAAGAACGTGGGTACTCTTTTATTTCAGAGAAAAGAACTTGGTACTCCTTTATTCCAGTTGTTACATACGTGTCAGTATTTGGCACACAAAAGATGCAACTAGCAGATGCTCCCTATAGGTCCAGCTTGATGAGCAAACAGTGTTGGACAATTGATTGTCTGATAATATGTTTGCTCCATGTTGGTATAGCCCTACCGTGGATTCAGACAACCTGCATGTACAAGTGACTGTTCAAGTTAAACATGTTTAAGATTAGAGCCAAAACCTGAACGGTTTAATTGTCTCACATTGAGCGCATCCAGTCATACATAAATATGTGTATATGTGTGTGTGTTTTTGTGTTTATTCCCTCACTACTGCTTGACAACTGTTGTTGGTTTGTTTACGTTCCTGTAACTTGGCACTTCAGGAAAAGAGGCTGACAGAGTAAGAACCAGATTTGAAAATAGGTACTGGGTGTGAGTCTTTTTAAACGAAACCCTTCAAGGCAGTACCTAAACATGGCTGCAGTCCAATGACTAAAACAAGTAAACGATAAAAGATATCTATTATTGCTGCTGTTGATTAGTATTGAATTATATTGCTATATAACTATTTCTGTAAATGTATTTTAGTACATTTTATTTTTGTCTTTATATCCAAATAAGTTGCTAAATAAAATGCAAAAGTTCAAAAAGTAAGATAAAGCTATTTTATTTTGCCTAGTAATTATTGATAAACCACAAAGCAAATTTGAACTTTCTAGTTGCAGCAGTTTATGAGACATCTGAGCAATTAGTCAAAGCAATCAAGCTCGTTTAAAACGGATGCACCTTCTTTATGTGGTATGTTTGGTGATGATGGTAGGAGGGTGCAAAGATCAGTTTAATTGCCGACACAGTATGTGATGAATGCTATAAATCTAATGTCATTAATCAAAAAATACACACCAAATAAATCACTGCATGAAAACATTGTGCCAAGCCTGTTTGTTGTTGTTTAACCTTAAATCAGCTGTGATGAAGCATATCTATGATCAAAAGATTTCCAGCTAATCGTTAATAGATCCAATGTATGTTTTTTTTCTTTTTCTGCTGTTGCCACATGGAAAGCACACGTGCTGGTGTCACTTTGAAAGCATCCATGCTAATTCCATGTGAAAAGTGCCCATACTGGTGCCATGTAAAAATGGCCCATGCTGGTGGCACATAAAAGGCACCCCGGGCTGGTTCCTCTTGGAAAGCACCCATGCTGGTTTCACTTGAAAGCACACCTGTGGTGGTGCAACGTATAAAGCACCTGTATTGGCGCCATGTATAAACCTCCAATGTTAGTGCCACATATAAAGCACCAGTGCTGGTGCCATGTAAAAAGCACTCAGTACACTCTGTGAAGTGGCTGGCATCAGGAAGGGCATCCAGTCATAGAAACCATGCCAGATCAGACAATTGGGGCCTTGTGCAGCTCTCCGGCTGGCCAGTTCCTGTCGAAATATCTAACCCATGCCAACATGGAAAACGGACATTAAATGGTGATGATGATAGTAATATGTGATTTGATGACAGATTGGCTTTGTTTCTAGCAGAAATTAAGCAACATTGTAGCAGCTCTTTGGTTGGTACTTGGTCATTGGTTATAACCTGTCCATGTCATCAAACAACTTCATGCATGAGAGACTTGTCTTTGGTGATATTGCACTCTGGGTTGGGTTGGTATGAAGCAATAACAGCAGGGATGACAGCAATAAAAATCACCTAAGGAAAACAAATTGAGAAAGAAAACAAGGCAAAAAAAGAACCATTATATCATTGGTTAAATCTTGGATGCAAGCAATATAAACACAGGTCTTTGAAGGGAATTCTTAGTTTGCTTGTGATAATGTTTCACTCATTATGTTTAGAAAACCTGACTCTGTTTATTGTAAGTAATGAGTTATATATCAAAAAGTTATTTACTTATTTATTTATTCATTCACTTTAACTCTGATACCTGCTTCGGCAGCAAAATTGCCCCCAAGTCTTGTAATAGCATCGTTTGTGAAGAAAATGAAATTGAAAATTGGCAGGGAGCAGGGGGGAAGGGGGGGAACGAATGTTTGTCTAATCTCAACTGCTACCTTGCCGTGAAGAGAAACAGGAAGGAAGAAGTAACCATAATAATAATAATAATAATAAAAAAACAATAAAGAACAAAGTAATAAGCTGTTGGTGTGTACATGTACATATTCCTGCGTGCTTGTGTAAGATTTTTAGCAACAGATTTTTTCTAATAATGGTAAAGGAAATGAGAATTATAATTGGAAATAAATGTACTTTGTTAGAATTTCATTTCTGTGGCATTATGGAAAATTGTTTGGTCTGCTGGTGGTATAGAAAATTGAATGGAAATGCACACTGCCACAGGGCTAGAAAATATAGTTTTGAGCGGTGATGGTAGTGGTGGTGGTGATGTCAACACCATGCAAGGTATATAGGTAGGTGGGCTGGTAAATGGATGTGGAAAATGGTGTTGGAGCAAGACAACTGTAGGGGTGGGCTTGAGTCAGGGCTGGTGGGTGGAGCATTGGAGAAGAGAGCGGTGGTAGCTGTGATTGCTAGAGAATGGCTGAATGGTGGCGGTGCTGTTGGTGTTGATGAGATGTGAAGTGTGAGAAGGTGGCAGTTAGATAGAGATGTGGTGAAGAATTGTTGCCAGAGTTGTCTGCTGTGGCAGTAATGGATGTGAACGTGTGTGTGTGGTTGGGCTGAAGCAGTAGAAGTTGATGGAATGCGGACATCGATGGTGTTGGTGGGTCGCAGTGTTTTAGAAGCGTTGGTGGTGGCGGTGTTGTTGGTGCTATTTTTTTTACAGCATAGTGATTACAGGTAGTAGGTGGCAGGTGACGAAGACTCTAACATTTGTAGCAGTGTGATTGTGGGAGGTGGCAGCGGTGGTTACTGACGGCGACGGTGGTGGTGATGGTGGTGGCAGTGGTGTTTGGTCATGTTGAGCACTCTAACAGAACATAGTGATTGCAATACTGGAAGTTGCTTAAAGAAATGAGATAGTAGATGATTGGGTAGGGTGAGGGACAAACAGTCATAGCAACGATGTTAATGATGAATGTGCTGGTTTTGGTGGGGGGGTGGGGTGAAATGGTCTTGATTATAGTGAGGTGGTGGCTGTGGTGATGGAATGGAGTCGTTCCAATACGGTGATAGCCTTGAGATAAACATTTTTATTTTTGTGTCTCTTTAATCAAAAATCTCTAATCTATGAACTTAAACGAAGCTCTAAGCGAAGAAGAATCTGAATGACAAGCTCCTTCTCTCTTCTTCTCTTGTTCATTATTATTATTATCATCATCATTATTATTATTATTATTATTATTATTATTATTATCTTTATTCATTTGTATATTTCATGATTTACCTTAAATTTGGATGTAAATTATTATCGTTTTATACATACATACATATATGCATGCATACATCCATCCATATATACATATATAGAAACATACATTATATTCACACACACACATTACATACATACATACATTTTATATATATATATATATATATATATATATATACGCACACACACATACACACATGCATACATATATATACACATACACATTATACACACGTGTTTCAATACATACATACATATATATTTGACTTCTGCTTCTGTGAGTCTTACCATTGTTGTTGTTGTTGTTGTTGTTGTTTTCCATCATTATTGTGTTTAGTTTAATTTACTTTCATATTTTTTCCTCCTCTTTTTAAATATCTTTAATAATAATAATAATAATAATAATAATAATAATAATAATAATTCTTTACAAATTTATAAAAATTCATATTTTCGTTATCAACTGCTCTATATTTGCTTATTTACTAAGGATGACTTAGTTTTATCTCCTGCTTCTTGGTTGTTTTATTTTGGCTATCTCCTGTTTTGGTTTTTGTTGTGCTACTTTTTTTTGTTTTTGTTTTTCATCTTTGGTATTGTTCATTCTTGAAGGATTAATTAATTTCTGCAAAAGTAAGACAAACATTGGATAAAAAAAAATACCAAAAAAAAAAAAGAGACACAACATAAATTAGGAGAAAACACTATCAAATATCATGGCTTGTATCAGAGTCTTTAATAATTTTTTCTATTTTTAATTTGCTGAATTATTTGCCTGAAAGACATCATCATTGTAATCATCATCATCATCATCATCTCTATTAATGATTATTTTAATATATACTTCCATTGCTAAGTGTAATAAGCTGCTTCACTGTGAGATATATTTATGTTGTGTGTGGTATGCACATACATATATTCATGTGTATGTATGTATATATATATATATATATATATATATATATGACAGT
>NC_068990.1:9197941-9208097 GCF_001194135.2 Octopus bimaculoides
GGCACATAAAAGACACCATTTCGAGCGTGGCCGTTTTCGTGCGGGTGACACGTAAAAGCACCCACTACACTCTCTGAGTGGTTGGCGTTAGGAAGGGCATCCAGCTGTAGAAACTCTGCCAAATCAGACTGGAGCCTGGTGTTGCCATCCGGTTTCACCAGTCCTCAGTCAAATCGTCCAACCCATGCTAGCATGGAAAGCGGACGTTAAACGATGATGATGATGATGATGATGATATGTATATACACATATATATATGTGTGCGTAGGCACAGGTGTGGCTGTGTAGTAGGAAGCTTGTTTCTCAGCCACATAGTTCCAGGTTCAGTCTCACTGCATGAGACCGTGGGCAAGTATCATCTACTATAGCCTCAGGCTGACCAAAGCCTTGGAAGTGGATTTCGTAGACGAAAACTGAAAGAAACCGATCGTGTGTGTGTGTGTGTGTGTGTGTGTGTGTGTGTGTGTGTGTGTATATATATATATATATATATATATATATATATATATATATATATATACAAATTGACCCCTATTCTTTGTAAGCCTAGTACTTATTCTATCATTTCCTTTTGCCAAACTGCTAAGTTATGGGGACGTAAACACACCAACATTGGTTGTCAAGTGATGGTGTGGGGACAAACACACACACACACACATATACGGCAGGCTTCTTTTAGTCTCCACTCACAAGGCTTTGAAGACACTTGCCTAAGGGTTCAAGGTCTCCATTGTTGATAACTGTGGAGTCTAGGAAGATGAAGGAGTTGACAAACTCCACAGCGTCAGGACCAATATGGAGAGAGGAAGGGTCTGACCCATCAATGATACACATCAACTTGGTCTTCACCCGACTCACCTGAAGGCCAAGCTTTGTTGATTCCTCTTCGTGTATGGTCAATGTGTCCCTGTGCTGGTCAAATGAGTTGCTGAACGGGGTGGTATCATTTGCATGCTCCAGGTTTGTAAGATGGTAGTTCCTGAAGGTAACACCAGAGGTAATTGATGACATGGCTGAAGAGGTTAGGGGCAGCCACACAGCCCTGTCTGACCCTGCTGTTGATGTGCCCTCAGGGGAAAGAATTATTAATATCGTTATTCAGCTATTTTTGTAACAGGTTTTAAATTGTAAATCTTTTGAAAAGTCCTATTCCATCTTCTTGCTGCTTTTTTTTGTTGTTTGGTTGGAGAAAGCAGGAATACTGAGTGCATGACAAATTCAGGGGTGGTGCTACATCTTTGAGGATCAAATTATTTCTGGCATTGCTGAAGACAAATCTTTTAGATTTGTCTTGTACAACATTTCAGGCAGTAATAGCAATAATGTGTGTTAATATTGCCATCATTCCGATTATATCCAAGCCTTCCCTTTCACTACCTCTTGGAATAGGGTAAAATCTACCTTGTTTTTGTTTGGAATATGGAAAGAACATTGCAAGTAAGAAGGGTCAATTGCCTCAACTAAATGTTGTTGATTTCCCAACAGGCTTTCAGTTACGACAGAAGCAAGATCTTTTCTCTTTCTCTCTCTCTCTCTCTCTCTCTCTCTCCCCCTCTCTCTCTCCATTGCATTGACATTATAATTAGCTTGTATACTACCCAGAAAATAGTTTGATGGCACTGCATTGCGTATTTTCCTTATATTCACTTATAGGTTAAAACAGGTGTGTTGCGGCATCTGAAAATGGTAGTCTTTCAACTTCATTCCTAACCAGTCACATATAAACAAGAGTCTAAGCATCTCAGGAAAAGAATACAAAGGAAAGACACTACTTACTGCTATTGAGAGCACCGTTTCTCATGTTGTCAAGCTTAGATAGAATATTATAAAATCACATTAGAACAGTAATTTCCTGAAGCACAAAGATTTATCTTCTCACTCATTTCCTGCCCAACAAGCCAGACGCACTACTCATACATAGAGGGCTTTGTAGATAGAGTTTTCCAAATAAATAAATGTAAAAGTAGCATTTATGAAATTCACCATTTTCTTTCTTATCAACAATACCAGAGAATACCGTCATATTCAACCGAATGAAGATAAATTATAGAAATCGAAATTATGCATAGATATACTTAGAACACTTTCAAGTACCATATTTGGTCAATACAAGGAAGAAAGAATATATTAGATCTATCATGGATTGTAAACAGTCGCGCCTGGCTCTTAGTCTCTCTGCAATAAATAAAATAATGCAAAACGCAAAACACCACACTCTACACATCAAAAGTTGTACAGTTCACATCTGATCATTTACACAATAAGGCGAAAATGCTAAAAGTGAAAGGTGATTGAGACGTATGAGGGACCTTGTGTGTTGTCACAGCAAGCTTCAACCTAAGCATTTCACACCATGAAATGTCCAGTCATCCTCAAATTTCTGTAAAGGACCCTCAGATGCTACTATAACACCAACTAGTCCAGTCAGATATTAATAAGACACATACAATGATATAAAAAAGAGAAAAAATTAAAGTTCATTAGTTCTGGAATGCATATTGCTGCAGATATGTGGACAGTGGAAAAGAACAGCTATTGAACTATGACTGAGTCTCCTTTGCCATTTCTGTTGTGGGCACCATCACTGGCTGCAATATATCCTGCAGTTGAGCATTGATAGAGTTTCTTTGCAGTCACTCTACTAAATATGGTAGCCAAATCTCCCTCAGACCACACCCATACCATTTTAAATACAGATACTTCAGACTGGGACACTAAATTTGTGAGTTACAGACTGGAGCTTGGTGCAGCTCTTCGGCTTACCAGCTCCAGTCTTATCTGTCTTATCCTTGCTAGCATGGAAAACAGATGCCAGATGATGATGATGATGATGATGATGATGATGATGGTGGTGCTCTTTTCATTTGCCTGATTGAGTGTCATATGTCTGCTTCATGAACCCTTTAGCATTTAGACTACTCTGTGAAATTTAAAACTTATTTACTCTTTTATTTGTTTCGGTCATTTGACTGTGGCCATGCTGGAGCACTGCCTTCAGTTGAAGAAATCGACCCCAGGACTTATTCTTTGTAAGTCACGGAAACGTAAACACACCAACATTGGTTGTGAAGTGATGGTTGGGGCGCAAACACACACACACACACACACACATATACAGAACGGGCTTCTTTCAGTTTCTACCAAATCCACTTGCGAGGCTTTGGTCAGCCTGAGGCTATAGAAGAAAACTATTTACCCAAGGCGCCATGCAGTGGGACTGAACCTAGAACCACGTGGTTGGGAAGCAAGCTTCTTACCACACAGCCACTCCTGTTCACATTATTTTGAATTAATCGTGGATTATCTCTTAGCTTTCAGACTTCAGTGATATGATTGTTTATTTTCAGAATGATATTGTAAGGTAGGGGTAACAGGTCATATCTTGACAGTTTGATCATAAAACAAGCAGAATATATGAGTCATGTATGACCAGTTTAAATGTTAAAAGATTAAGGCTGATCTTGGCTACACAATCAATGACTGGTATTTATTCTTATTACCGCTCTCCTAACACTGATAATAAAATTTAAAACCATCTTCCAGGATGAGTTTCACAGAGACCAATACATCTGTGATTCTACTATCACTTGTCCATTTCTTTTTCTCTGCATGAAACATGAAGCAATAAGGCAAACAACACTGTTACCAATTTATATCAAATTAGAATTTAAAAAAAAAATTAAATGCTTCTATGACTAAGATAAATTATTATTGATATGGTTGTAATATTCGTGACTAATCTTGAGTTAAGACTTGAACATATTTTATCTTTTAATATTTATATCTAGTTTGTGTTTTGATCAAGTGTGATTTCAAATCATTATCAGTTTTAATCCAATTCAATAGTTTCAACACATTCAGGAATAGCACACCTAATGGGGATTGGAGATGAAATCAGTCCAACATAATGTATATATATAAGCAAGCACAGAATGGATGTGTGGTAAGAAGCTTGCTTCCCAACCACATGTCTCCGGGTTCAGTCCCATTGCACAGCACCTTGGACAAGTGTCTTCTACTATAGCCTCAGGCCGACCATAGCCTTGTGAGTGAATTTAGCAGATGGAAGCTGAAAGAAGCCCATTGTATATATATATATGTATATACATGTATGTGTTTGTACCCCGCCACCACTTGACAACCAGTGTTGGTGTGTTTACCTCTCTGTAACTTAGCAGTTTGGCAAAACAGACTGATAGAGTAAGTACTGGGGTTGATTTGTTCAACTAAACCTTTTTTCAAGGTGGTGCCCCTGCATGGCCGTAGCCTTATGACTGAAACAAGTAAGAGATAAAAGATAAAACATTTAAAAAAATGCTCATCACTCAAAATGAGGCTAAAAGCACAAAAATTTTAAAACATTTAGATTTTTTTCTTTGTCTTTTTCAAATTGTGTTGATACACGTGAAAATGACGAGTGAATGCGACAAAGTGTATACTAGGGCATTCAAAACCACAGACTAAAACCAGTGAAAGTTTGAAATATTATAATGACAGAAGATATTTATATGGAGGATATGTTTGAAATAAGTGTTCATTTTTAAAAGTATGTAGTATAAATAAAGACCAGAAAACAGAATTTGAATTATTCAATAAAAGCGAAAGCTTAAATAAGATTTCTTAGAATTTGCCAACCTAATTCTAAAGAAGATTATACACTGACCTTAAATTAATTAATCACTGCTTTAAGACCTTTTTGCTAACAACAATAGAAGTTATAGAAAAAGAGAAGGGAAAAGAAGGAGGAGGAGAAGAAATCATCAATAGCTTCCATGAAAAGAAAATGTCAAATCCAGAATCAGATTTCCTTCAGCTGTCATGAAGATAATAGAAAAGATTTTCGGGGATATTATTTATTAATGTTACTCAGTGTTTCAATTAAGCCTTGAGGTTTTGAAAGGAGTTTTGTGTTTGCTCTCAAAGGACTAAGTGTTTTTATTTCTTCCGTTGGCATTACAAGTGGTGTTTGGGAATTGAAGAAAACTGTAGAGGGGACTTATGGTCTTTGGTGGAATAACTGCAGGAAGTTAATTAACATTCCTAGAAATGATGTGACCGAGGGAATATTCTTGCATTCCTGCATTTACGTAATATTTTTCATAAATATACTATATGTGCATGCATGCGTGTATGCATGTGCACATGCGTGTTTGTGTGTTTAAGGGTGATTGTTGCATCATTGCATTTGTTGATATCAAGTCTGAGTGCATTGGCATATTGTAGTAGAATTGGGAGAGCATCAGAAGAGTTTTATCTGGGTTGATTCAGGCAGTTATTCTTCTAGGGTCACTCGTAACTTGATATTTGTGACTACTCATTTCACTGAGCCAAGAGTTTCACAGAACTAATGATAGTCTTCTTTACAAAATTCTTTATCCTGATGTAAGAAACCACTGTAATTATTATGGTTGTGGAATGGCAGAAACAATGGACCAGACTAAATACTATTGAGCACTTAATTTTGTTCTAATTTCTGTATTTAATTTTGCTGGGTTAATTTTTTTCCAAATTTAAACTGCTCAGTACTAACCTTTCCTTTGTCTGGGAGTGAACAGAAATTGTACTGGGATTGTACTTGTTCAGTTTAGTCAACCATAGCACCTTTATTTATAACCTGAGATAATTGATAGAATGTTATGATAATATGATGACTGCTACTAATAATAATCCTTTCTGCTATTGGCACTAGGCCAGCAATTTTGAGTAAGTGGGGTTCTAGTTGATACCATCATCATCCCCAATACACAACTGGTACTTTATTTTTATCAAAAACAATAACTCATTTCAGAAATACAGAAAGGATGAAAGGCAAAGTTGACCTCAGCAGCTTTTGAACTGAGAAAATAAAGATGGACGAAATGCTGCTAAGCTTTGTGTGCAGCATACTAATGTTTCTGCCAGCTCATCACTTTTAGCTTCTACTGATAATAATGATTTCAAATTTTTGCACAAAGCCAGGAATTTTAGGGGAGGGGATAAGTCAATTACATCAACCTTAGTGTTCAGCTGGTACTTATCTTGTCAACCCTGAAAGGATGAAAGGTAAAGTTGATAACAACATTATTACTGATGTGGATATAGTTGAGATAGTCAAATACCAAACCAAATTCTTTTACAGAATTTATTTTTCAAAAATTATTTCACCTTTTACAGCTCTGAGTTCAAGTCACACCATGGTTAAATTTGCTTTTTATCCCTCTGTGTAGAAACAAAGGTAGTTGAAGCAAATAATCATTTACAAATATGGTCTTGTATTTACAAATTGAACCAATATTAGTATGTAATATTCATCATCATCACAATTCTTTTTCTTAGCGGTTTCCTGTTTTGGTATGCTAGCATAGTTCTTCAGATTTGGATATTAGTATGCAAATTGTTTGAGTAAGTGTTTTCACAGCTGGATAGCTTTTCTTAGTGCTAACTGCTCAACTGCGAAATGGAATTTCTATATTTCTGAAATGAGTTATTGCTTGAGAATTATATATTGGTCAAACTATTATAGATTGGACAACCTATTAACCTCATCATGAATGTATTTGTGTTGAAACTGTGTATTATGTATGCTTCAAGGTTGTGTGTTCAATCATAGCACAGACCAAGTGTGTATGAAAATATTTGATAATTGAAAATGATTAAAGAATATACTAATCAAAAACATAGTGTAAATATAAATGCAAAGAAAATAATAAATAACATCAATCCAACTTTATGAAGCAGATTGGTGGAATAGATTAGTTATTAATCTACCATATCATATTTGATTGTGCATGTGTATTGCTAGAATATTATTCTGTCTCATTTTGGATGGTTGTGGTGAGGCTATGCTAGAGCTTCAGAGAAAGTTAACTGCATAAGGAAAGTATATTATTGTAGAGAACAAGATTAAAACTGCTTTAACTATCTGTACCAAGCATGGCTGTTTGGTGAAAGAATTTACTTTACAGTCATATTGTCTTGAAGGATCAATCTCAGTGTGTGTGTGTGTGTAAGATTTTGTTGTTAAAATTTATCTGCAATAAATTGGTTACGCTTCTACAATTCACAAAATGTTTTAACAATTTTTTAATGCAATTCCTAATAATATTTAATTAAAGAAATATGATACAATTTTTTTAAAACAGCAAATGGTTAGGAGAACCCATCCAAATAAGCATTGTTATATGGTGAAGGAATTTACTTTACAGTCATGTTGTCTTGAAGGACACTGTGGGATTTTGGTCAAGTGTCTTCTATCATAGCTTTGTGTTCATCTAAATTAGTGGTTCTCAACTGGGGGTCCATGTGAGATTTTGTTGTTAAAATTTCATCATCATCGTCGCCGTTTAATGTCTGCTTTCCTTACTGGCATGGGTCAGACAGTTTGAGGAATGGTGAGCCAGAAGGCTGCACTAGGCTCAATCTGATCTGGCAAAGTTTCTACAGCTGGATGCCCTTCCTAAAGCCAACCACTCTGAAAGTATAGTGGGTTGCTTGTGGCACGTAAAAAGCACTGTTCGAGCGTGTTTGTTGCCAGTGTTGCTTTACCAGCACATGTGCTGATGGCACGTGTAAAACAACATTCGAGCGTGGTTGTTGCCAGAACTGCCTGACTGGCCCTTGTGCTGGTGGCACGTAATTCATCTGTGATAAATTGGTTACACTTCTACAATTCACAAAGTGTTTTAACAATTTTTCAATGCAATTCCTAATAATATTTAAGAAATATGACATGATTTTTTTTAAACAGCAAATGTTTAGGGGAGCCCATCCAAATAAAATAGGGATCAGGCTGAGAAACACTGACCTAAGCCTTTCAAATGAAATGAAGCAGATTAAATGGCAAAAGTCCATCAGAGTCACTATAATTATTCTTGGGTGGTTGACTTAATTGTTTGACTCAACTATTAGATATCTTTTGCAGAGTTTGTTCTCTTGTAGGCATTCTTACAGGTCTCCAACCTGGAAATGACCCATGGGGGGATGTTTTTTTTTTTTTTCTCTTTTCTCCATCATAACCGCAGGTGTGGCTGTGTGGTAAAAAGTTTTCTTCCGAACCACATGGTTCTGGATTCAGTCTCACTGTGTGGTTACCTTGGGCAAATGTCTTCTACTATAGCCTTGGGCCAACCAAAGCCTTGTGAGTGGATTTGGTAGATGGAAACTGAAAGAAGCCCATCATACATACATACATATGTACATATGCAAATACATACATATCTATGTCTGTCTGCTTCTCCACCATCAGTGCTTGAGAATAAGTATCGGGCTTAAAGGTAAGTACTGAGGTTGATTTGTTTGACAAAAATTCTTCAAGGCAGTGCCCCTGCATGGTCGCAGTTAAAGGATTGGAACAAGTAAAAGGCAAATAAGGAATCAACCTCAGAATGCCTGGAAGAAAAGAAGGGAAAAACAAAGGGCCTATTTTATTTTTAGCATGCAAGGTTGTTACAGCTGTTGATGTTCAACTTTTACATATGAGGAACAGTGGTTAAAAAAAACAAACAAACAAACAAAATAATGATTTGTAATACCACAGCTGTGTGTGTTATCTTTTTTAAACTTTTTAGCATTTAAACTGGTCATATCCAGTCCAGATACTTGTTTTATGTCAAGATCTGGCCTCTTACACCTACCCTACAATGTTATTCTAAAAATATACGATCACATCATCAAAATCTCAAGGCTATGAGATAATGCATGATTAATTCAAAGCAATGTAAATAAATAAGCATTACATTTGACAGAGTGACCTGACTGCTAAAGGGTTAAATGAGTAAATTCTTTCTAATTTTGTAATATGGGATGTAATTAATAGCATAAGAACACCATTCTCTAAATAAGATCAGAAGTTAATTATGTATAATAACAAAAACTGGTACTTTCCTCTTATCAACCACCAATTTTGTATTTACTAAAGGGTTATTAAATAAACTATTACATTTGTGAGATGGGTGTAATTGTTGATTGCTGGACTTTCGGAATAGCTATCATTATCTTATGAAGAAGGAAATAGGTAAGGAATCGGGTGATTGTTTCCTTTTATGAAAGTTCATCAATTACATGTGTCTCATGAGTGTAGTAGTTTATCTATTCAACCTTTAGTAATTAAAAAAAAATATGACTGTTGATAATGGGAAAGTACCCAGAAGCTATTATGATAATTGTTTGCTAATGTTTATTGATAATTAATAGAGGAGGAGTTTAGTAAAATAGCATTTAATATATAAGGCTTGGTAAGGTAGTAAAATGTTGGTATAAGAAACCAAAACTGGCATGAAGTTTGAGAGACAGTGTTGAAAGATCTAATCATTGTATTGCAGCAGTGAGCCGTGACTAGACCACAATTAAGCAGTGACTAGACCACAATTAAGCAGTGCTAATGACTAAAGGATTAATACAAATATTTCTCATGAAATTGGTTAGCTTAAGCAACGTTGTAGTTTGTATTTATGAACAATTTGCAATGTCAGTTTCTTACATGAAAATCAGCATAAAATGTAAATACAACATATTGATGATTTAGTTCATTGGTATATGGCAGGCAACAGAAACTAGTGAATGGAGAATGCTTAATGGCATCATGATTTGTATAACATGTAATAGCCAGTGGTCACAGTTGTGGCTGTAAGATGTTGTGTCCTATTGAAATACTGTACATGCAACCTGCTGAAGAATGTGTAACTTGTATTAGCAGAACATGTACAACAGAAGCTGAAATAGCTGTGGTTATGTGTTGGTGTAGCCAACAAAAATGGTGTTTCACTAACTGCTGGATAACAAAGACTGTAATGAAGTCATTATATTCTATAATTAAAAGGGTTAAAAAAAAATATCCACTAAGTGATGCATTTCATATTCCAGAAATTGTTACCCATGCAGAGTAATCAGTCAAGAAGTGTTGATCAATCAATTATTTCTTTTATTATATCATAATTAGCTTATATACAGAATGTTCCATTGTTAAGTCATTTTATTTTTGGTAAAGAGTGAAGAAATCCCATCACATTAGAAGGAAAAAACAGATTCTCTTGGTTCAGTCTGGAACATAAACACTAGCAGGAATTGTCAAAGGAATATTATGTGTTGAACATGGCACTAGTGACAGTTTTTCAAAGGAATGTACAGATTGATGTTTGGTATTGTTACACCTTAAAGAAGGAACTGGTTTCTCAAAGGA
>NC_068990.1:9208179-9210066 GCF_001194135.2 Octopus bimaculoides
AGATGCCTATAATAGGACATCTAACCCGCTAGAAATAGCAGCAAAATACTACATACCACAAAGTTAGGGATAATTTCGAAAGGGAATGAAAAATGAAAACATTTACCAATCTATATTCTGTACCATGGTTTCAAGTCAATTTTAGTAAGATAAAAGCTATATATCTTACAAGGTCGGACTATCATCAGCAGAAAATGACCAGACAATATATGAAGCACGAGTCAATAAAGGAGCATGGTTCATGTTTCTATATCTAATTTTTCAAAATTTACCGCGTATTTGCGGTTTACCTAATCGGCAGCAAATACAAAAATGCCGATTTTCTTTCAGAAATTAGCTAAAAAATTTTTTATCATTATTCATTAATTTATTAATTTATTAATATATATATATATATATGTAACTTCAATGGGGAAGAGCCATATGTTTTTTGCTGTTCCTCTTACAGACTGTTATTTACAAAATGCTTGTTTCACTTTCTGGTTTGTTTGTTTAAATGTGCATATGTGTTTGCATATTGTGTGCGAATAGATATATGTGTGTAGATGTTCAGTTAGTTTGAACACCGAATAACTACATCAAACAATGTAACATTTAGTTTACCATCTTATTGTCTGCGATTCATCTCCAATTAAGACATACTCCTCTACCTTGCCTAAATGAAAGTTTATGGTAGTTTAGCTCCTTCTTCCTTCTCTGAATTTGTTTGATGATGAATACTGCTATAAATCCATAGAAATTTCTGGACTTCCTCATCAACAACTCTCTGTCTTTTTCTCTTTGGTGATATACAGGCATTTACTTTTTCCTTTCTCTTTTTGTTAGTCTCTGCCAGTCTCTGTTTCTCTGTGTCAAGAGAGAGAGAGAGAGATAGAGAAAAGAGAAAATAACTGAGACAAATAAACATGTACTATATGTATGTATTTACATATATATATGGTTGGCGTTAGGAAGGGCATCCAGCTGTAGAAACTCTGCCAAATTTAGATTGGAGCCTGGTGTTGCCATCCGGTTTCACCAGTCCTCAGTCAAATCGTCCAACCCATGCTAGCATGGAAGGCGGACGTTAAACGATGATGATGATGATGTTGATATTTGCATACATATATGTATGTATACACACGCACATGCACATAATTACATGTGTGTAGAAGTATATAAACATGCACAAATGGTTGCATATGCGCACGTGTGTGAACAGGCATGTGTGTGTGTGTGTGTATACATAGATATAGATACACATGAATATTTACATAGATATTCAAAGAAGTAGGTAAAACAACAAAGTTAATGTTGAAGACTTTTTTCCTTCTGAAGATTTCCCTTGATCTTGTAAGTACTCTGATGTTAGTGTAGCTTTGACTTAATTATTCAGCCATGTGTAAGCACATGCATTTATACATGCATGCATGTGTTTGCTTGTGTGTGTGCATGTATTTTATGTTTTGCCTTTTAATTGATTTTGTTTTGGATTCTTATTTCGTTCTTCATTTCTTGAGAGTTCTACTTGTTTTTTGTCAAAACATTTATCTATAAAAATGAAATCAAAGAATCTACAGCCATCCTATTCTCTCTTCCCTTCTATCTCATTTTTACATATATATATATATATGTGTGTGTGTGTGTGTATATATGTATACATATATATCATCATCATCATCATCATCGTTTAACGTCCGCTTTCCATGCTAGCATGGGTTGGACGATTTGACTGAGGACTGGTGAAACCGGATGGCAACACCAGGCTCCAGTCTGATTTGGCAGAGTTTCTACAGCTGGATGCCCTTCCTAACGCCAACCACTCAGAGAGTGTAGTGGGTGCTTTTACGTGTCACCCGCACGAAAACGGCCACGCTCGAAATGGTGTCTTTTATGTGCCACCCGCAC
>NC_068990.1:9212643-9215458 GCF_001194135.2 Octopus bimaculoides
TATATATATATATATATATCTACTTTTGCTGTTTCATTCAATTATGTTTACCCGAAATCCCAAAGAATATTCCTCTCCCTCGTGTTGTATTTACTGCCTGCCCACCTAACTCTGACCCCTCTCTCTCTCTACCTCTTTCTCTCTCTTTATCTCTCTCTCTCTCTCTCTACCTCTCTCTCTCTCTCTCTCTCTTCAATTTATCACTACTGTTTCTTTAAATTATGTTTTCCAAAATCCCCAAAAATATTTTTCAATTCTATCTCACGATTTCGGCATTCGCTATTGCATTAATTATGTTACCCAAATTTTATCTTTTCTACCTCATTCCTGTATTCCTGTTTCTGCATAGATCATCAACCACCCCCTTTCGTTCTTTATTAACTATCTATTTTTTTACCATGTAAACATAGTCCCGATAGCTTCGTCTTCCTTGTTTGTCTTAAGTTCGTGCAAATCCGTTGTCGCATTTTATTTATTTTATTCAAGTTTATCATTTTGGTAATTCATTCTCTCTAAATTTGTCTACCATAGTATACAAGTGCAGAAGATGCTCTCGTGTAAACTCGTCGGCATTTGCTGTTCCATTAAATTATGTTTTCCAAAATCCTCAAAAATATTTTTCAGTTCTATCTCATGATTGCAGCATTTGCTGTTGCATTAATTATGTTACCTAAAATCCCAAAGAATATTCTTCCTCATGCTGTATTCACTGCCTGTCCACCTAACTCAGACCCCTCTCTCTCTCTGCCTCACTGTCTCTCTGTCTCTCACCACCTAATTCGCCAACCCTAACCCTAACTCTATATAAACCAGTGAAATGCGCTGTTTCCCTACTCGATTTTCAATTCCTCTGCTGATAGAATACGAACTTCAGAAGATGATCAGATAAGAAATTTTATCTTTTCAACCTCGTTCATGTACTCCTGTTTCTGCATATATCATAGCCCTTCCCCCTTTCGTTCTTTATTAACTATCTATTTCTTTACCATGTAAACATAGTCCCGATAACTTCGTCTTCCTTGTTTGTCTTAAGTTCATGCATATCTGTTAATTGTCACGTTTTATTTATTTTATTCAAGTTTATCATTTCGTTAATTTTGAGTTCGATTCCAGGCAGTCACCTGAATAATAATAATAATAATAATAATAATAATAATAATAATAATAATAATAATAAAAACATCAAAAAATACCTTAGGAATGAGAACCCAGGTTCGAAATTTCCCCAAGACACCTGATGAAGGCTGGAGGGTACATCAGCCAAAACATTGTGTTAACAACAAACAAGATGAAGACAAATATCCGTCCAATGTAAATAATGTGCATAATTCCTCATCTCTTAAATATAGAACTGTATTGACAAATTTTTTCTTATCTCCTTCCCCTCTAGCTAAGTAAACCTGTCTCCTAGCTTACCTTCTGGCTATCTGATACAGTTCCCTACTAACACCACACTTCCAGGCCTCCCATGCCTGTTTCTTTTCTCTAATGACCCTGTCAACTACATTGTTCCACTCCACATTACGTTAGGTTGAGAGGGGACTTTGTACCAGCCATAGATCTGGTCAGTAGCCCTCAACAGGTTGCCCTGTAGGAACCTTCAGTTGTCCTCCACATTATGTGATGCAATGTCCTCCTCCTTTTCATCCAAAGCTTCAACTAATACATCTCTAAATCTCTGTTCCTTCACAAGATCCTTAAGCTTCCAAGAGGATCCTTAAGCTTATATATATATATATATATATATATATATATATATATATATATATATATACACACACATACATGCATGAATGTAAATGTGTGTGTGTCATATTTGCATTTTCATGCATGAATTGGGTGAGATTTATTGAGGTAAATGTCTATTGCTGGGTACCCTATCTCTTATCTATATCTTATTGTTGAATAATAACATGTTTTCCATTTCAGTGGCTTTCAGTGCCAAAATTACAATGTTTCTGAGCATTTTGTGTATGGGGAATGTAAACAGATGTCACTGCTATTTATTCAGTAATGAATGCAACAAACACTCACACATTGAAATGTAAGCAAACGCACACACAATGTGTATGTGTGTGTGCGTGTGTCTAAGAAAACTAAGCTCATCATTAATTGGATGCACAAGCCTACATACGTTCCTTTTATGCAGATGCATAGCAAAATATATAAACAAACAAGTAAGTTAGGAATAAATTAAAGATAGGATATTTACCTTAATTAATTAGAAAAAAATAAATGAAGTGAGGCCTAATTGTGAAACTGATCAACAGGAAGTTTCTAGAAATCTTTGGCAATTAAAATGTAGAAAAATGAATGAATAGGAGGATTAAAGATTACTTTAAGAGAAGTGAAAATTTTTGGAGATATGGTGAAGATATGGTTGAGATTTAAAATTATCTGGTTTACAGAAAAATACACAGCAAACTTATATGCACACATAAATATGTTCCTCATATACATGGAAATATATATATATATATCTGGCCGTAAAGCCTTTTCTGTTTGTTTTCCTGTCTTGTTTTTTGTCCGCCACTACATTCCTCCATGGCTAGATTTAATTTGCGTATACAGATTTAATCTGCGATCCATGGGACGAGCCGTTTTAACGTTGCGTCCTGCCCGAAGCTCGTCGAAACGCCGGTGTTAAAACGTGGGTAGCTGATGAAGTAGAATGTTCTCTATGTGGCTCGTGTGTTCTCGTCTACGTTTGTTTGCAATGTCCTGTACCCAGATATGCACCTATACATACAGGTGGATGTCGGTATGCACATACCTGTACGTATATATGCATATACTCATTTACTTTTATATATAT
>NC_068990.1:9215557-9222509 GCF_001194135.2 Octopus bimaculoides
TATATATAAATATGCATTCATATATACAAATGTACATGAACTTATTGGGAAAAGTTAATGCCAACATGCATGAAGAAGTATTCAAATGCATACACACTCACACACATCATTGCTAGTGCCGCTGGACTGGTTCCTGTGCAGGTGGCATGTAAAAAACACCATTTGAGCTTGGCCGTTGCCAATACTGCCTGACTGGCCCTCGTGCCGGTGGCATGTAAATGCACCCACTACACTTTTGGAGTGGTTTGCATTAGGAAGGGCATCCAGCTGTAGAAACTCTGCCAGATCAGATTGGAGCCTGGTGCAGCCATCTGGTTTGCCAGTCCTCAGTCAAATCGTCCAACCCATGCTATCATGGAAAGCAGACGTTATATTTACACACACACACGTATACACACATACATATATCTTGTAATAATAAACACTGAAAATGGAATTGATGTTTTGAATTTTACACAACATACACGTGTTTCAGTAAACTGACTGTCATTATTTTGAAAGATGATTAGCCAAGTGGTGTGAATACAATATTCCAACTTCTCTAGGTTTACAGTGAAAAATACAAAGCTCACGCCTATCCGTTTATATGTTTCAAGCAGATAGATACTCACTCATATACTCACATCTGCATCCGTTTATATACATACAGTAGAGAGGAGAGAGGAATATGAAATAACTCTAAGGCAATATAGTTCAGTGATAACAACAGCAATAATCACAATAATAGCAACTACAGTACAAACTGTTAGTGGCATATATCATATATTGTTTGTTATTATCGAAGGTCATGTCTGTTCTGTTGTTAAACATTTGGTTTTGTCTTTTACTTTCAGGAATGGAGACATGCCCATGGTATGCGATGCCTTGGAATCCCTAACACTGCTCATTTTGCCAATGTCACTCTTATTGAAGATGCCTTAGCTTGTAAGTACTCAGTATTTATTGATTCAGTCATTGCTGTTATATATTCACATACTTCAACGTCTCATTCATCTGGCTGTCATTGATGTTTAGCCCCAGGTCAGCCCTGAACGAGTCTACCTTTTTATCAAATGTATTTCACACATGACTTAACCATCCTCTTTTCTTTAGAGAGTTGGATAATTTAGCCCTGACTGAGTGCACTTATGATCAATGGCATTCCAACCATGACTATCTTGCCATTTTTTGTACATCTTAGACCACGCTGTCTGATGTGTCCTCCCATTTCTTAAGACAACTTGCAATATGGAGGAATTTGCCTGCTATTTCAAGCAAGTCAGGTGTGCTCATAAAGGCTTTCTAATTGGCTCCAGCAGATCTATGATCATAGGCATTCCAGCTGTGACTATCCTGCCTTTTGTTCAAATGTAATGTTTCTAATGTGTCCTGTTTTCTTTAGATGTTGAGGTTGTGATTTGAGTAAGATTTGGTTGATGTTTCGAATAAGTTACATATGAACATACCACTATAATTTAATTATAACTACTGTACTGTTAAGTGGATGACAGACATGTAGTCTTCCTTTTAGTGATAATGTTTCCCAAAGTTGAGTGAAGAAAATATCTTGGTTAGGAATCCCACAACATGCCTTTTGTGGTGTGAAACTCTCATGCATCAGCTAGGAGCACACTATTTTAACCTCTCAGCTTTTAGATCTCCATGGTTAACATTAACCCATTACCTACCAGTGATCTCATATGAGATCACTTAAAAATTACAAATTTCATAATTATTTGTCAATATTTACACATATCTAACCTTTTTGCTATATCTACTAGGTATATTTCTCTGATATTCAAATGAGGTTTGCTAATTTTTTCACCCAATATCTCACTTATTTCAATTTAAAATGTTATTTTGATCATTCCAGCATGTTTCTAAGGCTGTTTTATGCTAGAAATCAAATAGGCGCAGGAGTGGCTGTGTGGTAAGTAGCTTGCTTACCAACCACATGGTTCCGGGTTAAGTCCCACTGCGTGGCACCTTGGGCAAGTGTCTACTACTATAGCCTCGGGCCGACCAAAGCCTTGTGAGTGGATTTGGTAGATGGAAACTGAAAGAAGCCCGTCGTATATATGTATATATATATGTATGTGTGTGTGTGTGTTTGTGTCTGTGTCTGTGTTTGACCCCCCCACCAACGCTTGACAACCGATGCTGGTGTGTTTATGTCCCCGTAACTTAGCGGTTTGGCAAAAGAGACCGATAGAATAAGTACTAGGCTTCCAAAGAATAATTCCTGGGGTCGATTTGCTCGACTAAAGGCGGTGCTCCAGCATGGCCACAGTCAAATGACTGAAACAAGTAAAAGAGTAAAGAGTTTCATAATAGAATTATGGGAGGTAATAGGTTAAAGCACATCCAGGAGCGCTGTGAGGGGTTGGATTGGGAGAAGTTTCTCCAGTTTCCTTCCACCTGTCTAGATATTACCATAGAGTGTGCAAGTCATTTGTTCTTGATGCTGTTTAAGCCGATGTTGAAAAGTATTACAATGGTAATCACTGTGTCTTTAGGAGTATTTAGAACTATACTATTTAATGTGTCCTTTCTGTTTTGTTTAAGAAAGTAAGTTGTGATTCAACAAGTGGTGTGGCTTCTCTTTCTAGCAGATCAAGCAACCATGTAATAGCTACTTCTTTTACTTCAGAGATGAGTTAGGGTAAGAGGGATATTATCCATTTAGTTGTCCATTTGAGTATTGGGTGATAAGTGTGAGGGAAAATAAACAACAATAAAACTAGCCAATGTGGCTTTGTAATGAAACACGTTAAAAGCAAGTGTGAAAACAGTGTGTTTATCTCTAGCAATGTTTTCCATTGTTGTAAGTAAATAAGCTTTTTATCTTCATCTTTAGTGAAATACCAACCAGACATATTTCTGGTTACTCATTGAGTAGTGGCCCTTGATAGTTTTCTATAGTCTAAACAATCATGGGCTGGCAGGACATTCTGAATGGCATATCTAACAAAAACTGACTATGAATCTTTCTAGTTATGCAGCCTGCTTCATGATGAGCCATGTCTCATGTGGCCCACTTCTAGGAAAAGGTTGTCCATGCCTGATGTAGACTATAGTCTCATCTCTAGGTGTACTCTACTGAGTAAACACTCAGACATTTGGGTGTAATATAAATATTTCATAAATAGGCTACTGCTTTACATCCAGAGTAGAGATAGACCTCCTTTTATATGTCATACTGGTCGATATGAAGTAACATTGTAGAGCTTTTGGTATCTATTTTCCAATGGTAGGTGGAATAAGTGTGCACAAAATGACTAAGTGCCTTATCAAATACTTTGCAAGTTTTTTGCAGTGGATTTTTTTGTGGCACATTCAGAGATGGAAGAGTGCTACCTCTGATATTTCACTTGGCCCCTGAAACTGCTACAATGTAAAGGAGGAAGATAAACCTTAGCTTATTGGCTTTGAAGAACATCTGCAACAGAGTAGACTCACCTTTATTCCCAACAGCTGGGTGACTAAGGCAATTAGAACTCTGTTCTCTTCATGTGGTACATAATGTATTATGTTGAGCTTCTTGTTTAATATATTCATTTCACAATTTCAAGTTTACTTTCCGTATATGTGAACTTTCCAATAGTTTTAGAAGTTAGATTCGTTATTTCTAATTCAGAATTTCAATGTTATTCATTATGATATGGAAATCTGAAAGACTGGGTTATTACAAAACTCAGACAACCATTTGTAGACTGTTTGCTTAGGGCATACAAAGTCTGGATGCTAATGTTTAAAATTCCTCTGTGATGTACAGAATAAGCACTGTGTAAATATGTGGGATAATTGCGAAACGAATAGTCATTACTCTGTAATGCAAAGACACTGCTTTTCTAGTTGTTTTATGCTTTGGTTTACAATAATTTCATTTTTTAAATTCATAATTTAAAACAAAACAAAACTGTCGTAAATTACTAATATAAACTATAAATTAGGAGATAATTTAATGTATAAATATAATTAATGTTTTGGAGATTAATGTGAAATATGACTATAATTCTATTACAAACTCAGTCAATATAAGGATTTTTCTTCATTAGGCATAATAGAAGACTGACTGAAGTTGATTTAATCAAAATTAATATATTAGTGGTATTTATTTTATCAACCTTGGTAGGATTTCAACTTAATAATAAGATGTCTAATTAGATTAATAAAAAAATATCTTTCTAGTCAGGCACAAATTCAATCATCAAGACTAATGCAATGAAATATAAATGGCTTTATAATGTCTTAATGTTTGAGAACATTTATTAAGCTTACAATCGTATCAACATGACCTTTGGGATAATAGTGTTGCTAAGCTTTAGTTTAGAAAAAAAAAAAAATAGGTCCCTGACTATTAGACTTTGGACAGATTAAAAACTTACTGCTTAGTTCTACGTCACTTTCAAACTGGAATCTTATATCATAGGACCAAGGGTGGTTTAAAGTGGGGCATAAAGGTTAACTTGTATAAAATAACTGCTCAAATTCATTGGTCAGCCATTTTTACGCTAGAAAGAAAGCAAGGCCCATCTCCTCAAGAATGTCTTTTTTTTAATTTAATTAATTTATTTATTTTCTTTAATGAGGTTGAAATATGTTGTACAGAAGATAAAATAACTTCACTGACATTCTTTTCCTATATTACAAAAATTGTTTAGTTATCTTTATTTTAGACTCAATTCTTTAGCTGCATTCTGTCAATTCATGGTCAAAACAGGGTTAAACATATGCACTAACACTGACCTTACACTCTCTGATAAACTTTTCAGGAACGATGACACATTTCTCACATAAAGACAGATACACAAATATATTTTGTGTATCTATCAAACCTGAGGCTAAATAACTACAGCCTTTGACCCATTCCTAAATTGGCTCCTTGGGCTAGTGTCTTCTAATGTAGTCTTGAGTAAACCAAATTCTTCAGAGTGAAGTTGAAGAACTTTGTGTCCTTCAGCTATGTGTGTGAGCAAAAGAATATGGAAATTGATGCCTGAAACAAAATATCTTATATTTGGTTTCTCGAATTTAGTTTTTATACCCTGAAATCAACTTCATTTTTCTCCTTAATTCAAATAAGTTTTAGAGAAGGTATTAGGATCTGCTTGATCAAACTAAAGCCCTTCAAGGCCGTACCCCTTGTTGGGGTTCAACAAAGTCCAGCAACTGAGACCAGTAAAAGATTTAGAATAATGAAGGAATATAACCGGTGTTATAGTAATAGTAGAAGTTGCTGTATGGGCTAGTATATATCTGGGTGTAGAAGGTTGGTGAGAGAGTAGTTGGCTGTTGGTTAGATAGTCTTTTTTTTGTTGTTTTTGTTGCAGTCTGGTGTGTTGTTTAACCTGATGTCAGCCTTCATTGTTTCAAATACAAATGATGTGTATAGTCATCTTGGTTGATGAGTTGTATTCTGCAAATTTAGTCGAAACCCTTTTGATAACTTTACTACAGTTTGGTTGTAATCATTATCATCATCATCATCATCAACAACTTTTAATGTTCATTTTCCATGCTGGCATGGCTTGACAGAAACTGACTGGGTCAGGAGCTGCATCAGGTTCCGTAGTCTATTTTGGCTTGGTTTCTATGGCTGGATGCCCTTCCTAAAGCCAACCAATTTATAATGTATCGAGTGTTTTTTATGTGGCACCATCACCAGTGCGTTTTATGTGGCACCAGCAGCCACACCTATGCTTTTTTATGTGGCTCTTTGGTTTTAGGATCTTAATTCTGTTGTGGTGAGAGATAAAAAAAAAGTCTTGCTGGTGGTGCAATGCACAATGGCATTTTCTTTTCACCCTTATACTCATTTGCAAGCATTCAATTATAGGTGAATATATCCATGCTTGTTATGTGACTTCTTCTAGGAAATATCTGTTACAAATGGACAGTTGAGGGCTTTGAGGATAAACTTACTGAAGACAACTTTTTTTTTAACCTGTGAACTCCTTTGATTCCTATTTTATTCAGGTGGATCCCAATAACCATTCCATGTTTAAAATATCATATTTTTATAGTTAAATTGTTAAGAATTGTATTGAAAAATTACTCTTTTACTCTTTTCATTCATTTGACTGTGGCCATGCTAGAGCACCGCCTTTTTTAGTCGAGCTAATCGACCCCAGGACTTATTCTTTGTAAGCCTAGTACTTATTCTATCGGTCTCTTTAGCCGAACTGCTAAGTTACGGGGACATAAACACACCAGTATCGGTTGTCAAGTGATGTTGGGGGGACAAACATATACATACACATACATATATATATCCCACAGAAGTAAATTAGTGGTTCTCAACTAATTTAGATCAGTGGGATCCATATGCCCCTTAGGGATCCATATGAGTTTATTGTTAAAATTTTTTGTGCAATAAATTGCTTATATTTCTAAAATACAAGACATTTTAATTTTTTAAATGCAATTCCTAATTATGTTTTATTTATGAAAATACAGTAAATTTTTATTTTTTTATTTTATATATACACTGAATGTTTATTAGGGTCCAGTTGAGTAAAATAGGAACCAAAGGGGTCCAAAAAATGGTTGAGAAACACTAGTTTAGATGAATAAAAACCTTCCCCAACGCTACACAATTTTCTTCTATAAAAAACCTAAAACCAAAATGGAAGTTTTGTTACTTCCCATGATAGGCAACCTTAGTCCCTCCTTTCTGTACATTACATTTCGTTTCTTTTTTCTCTAATTTTATATGTTTCCTATGCCATTACTCTGATTTGATCTTTTAACCCATACTGAACCATTATCAACTGCTGTTTCTTATCTACATAATAAAACAGTAGACTCTAAATTTCCTCATTTAGAAGTTTCATTTATCATCATTACCATCACCACCACCACCACCACTATTAGCATCAACATTATTCATATCATTATCATTTTAAGAAAAGATTTATAGAATGTTTAGCTGCTGGTATATATATATATATATATATATATATCTCGATGT
>NC_068990.1:9222898-9230398 GCF_001194135.2 Octopus bimaculoides
ATATATATATATATATATATATATATATATATATATATACATACACATATACACACATACATATATGCTTATATATGCATATATATATATATATATATATACACACACACACACATATGCACGCAGTTTCACCAATATGCAAATGCCCAGTTACAAAATCATACTCTTCATACATAAAGGATTGATGTGGAAAAAAAAAAAAAAGAAAATGGTGTGTGTGTGTGTGTGTTGATTCTGAGTTTGCTTTTCTAAAATTTGGATGCAGCTTGGAAGATATTTACCAGAGACATTTTTTAAACTAAATGAGCCACACTGCTTTCTCTCCTTCTTCCCTTTCTTCTCCTTCCTCCCTCTATCATCATCATCATCATCATCATCATCATCAACAGCAATAGACAAGACGTAAACAAAATTAGATTTCGAAATATTTATACACAAAAAAAAAACAAGTAAAGAACTATAACTTTATTTATGAATACAATAAAGGCTAAAATAAAATAAAAGACTAACCTATTTATGAAAAATATGGAAAGAAAACTAAAAAAAAAAATAAAACATTAAAAAAAGAAAATAACTAGAAAAGAAAAAGAGGAACAAAAGATTCTTTCCAAACTATAAATTTTTGGTTTTTTATTTTCGAAATTTACTTATTTACATCTTGTTTTTATTATTATTATTATTATTATTATTATTATTTATCTGAAGCAAGGCGTAATATTTCTGGCACCTAATGGTACTGCAATGAATAGGCGGAATGTAATGAGGAAAAGATTTTGAGCGATAATAACAAAACAAACTAAAGTGTGGTGCAAGTAAAGACAATGTAAAGGATCAGTTTTGTTTGTGAGATTGCATTATTAATTCTGTGTCGTTATTGATAACGAAATATCAAAGTAATGTTCACTATCTTTTTGCTCTGTCTACCCCTCTCTTCCACTTCCTTACACCACCGTCAGCACCACAGGCATTTCATCAGAACATGGTAGTTGTAATAGTAAGTTTGTAATATTGGGCCATAGTAATTGTTTGGTATTATTATTATTATTATTATTATTATTATTATTATTATTATTATTGTCGATGGTATTTTTTTCCCTTTTAGTTTCTAAATCTTATTTCTGGTGTAAATTTTCTATTTGGCTTCTTCAATCTTTCTTCTAAACTTTTGTTCTTTTCCTAGGCGCTCACATATACAAGGGGGTGCTGAAAAGTTCCGGGCTTTAAGGGTATTGGGAAAGGCCTGGTTGGAGGCCCAACCTTCTGAGTTTTTTTACAGGGTTTAGGAAAACTGAAGGGCTACTGCAATAAGTGTGTGAATCTGAGAGGAGAATATGTTGAATAAAATCATAATTAACTGATCTTCCTGTATGTTCTTTTACCCAAAGCCAGGAACTTTTCAGTACCCTCTCATACATACATTTCACCCACATCTATCCACTCTTGAATGCGCAATATATATATGTGCATGTATGGTAGGCTCTTATATCTATCCATCCATCCATCAGCTAGACAAAATATGCATTTGTGCATCTGTGAATGGTGGGTATATAAATCTAAGTAGACAGTCTTATCCATTAAGCAAATTTTACCAATCAGTTTCACACTGGGTATTAAATAACAAGATATTAAATAACAGCATGGTTAAGTAATACCACATGCTCTTCAGAGCTCGAATAACAGAGAGCTGTCATATTTTTTCCATACCTGCCACCTCTGAAGAGCGCCCGGTATTACTTAAGTGTGCTGTTATCTAATATCCAGTTCTTTAATACCCAATGTAAAGCCAATTGGTTAGGTCAGAGGAAATGGATCTATAATATTGTATACTATGATATATGTATGTATATCTGTATTTATTTCATTTTTGTTTGCAAGATTCTTTATGTGAATTCATGTGTTGAACCAAATTTTGTGTCTAGGGAGAGTCATTATGCTAATATTATTAACATGCATTGGTTCAATTCCACTCCTTTATTATTAGTCAATTGGTTCAATATCCAACTAACTAATCGATTGTTTAATTTGCTTAAACAGAAAGTCATTTGTTTTGTTTTTGTTTAGTTCTTTTGTTGCTACTTGCAACCTTTTCAGTGACCTATTATTAAAAAGGTTGCAAGTTAGTTGGATATTTAACCGATTGACTAATAATAAAGGAGTAGAATCGAACCTGTGCATGTGTTAATAATATGATTCTCCCTAGACACAACAATACACCTCCCCCACACACATATATTGGTGTCCCAACTCTGCCCTCTTGGAGGCTTCTATCTATGCAAAAATGTAGTCTTACAAACACTGTGTGGTAACACTACGCTCCCACCGAGCAAAAGTCTATATCGGTATAGATTGTTGATTTCTCCAGTCCAACTTCTAAAGTCTTGAGCTTCATGCTGTTGATGAGCTGTAAGGGAAAGATCTTTGGCAGAAGTGTGATCAGAGAGGTAGAGGATTTTCTGATACCTTGATAGCTTCTGCTTGATGACAAGGCTGTTATTTTGGTTTGGGTCTAACAATTTTCAAAACCTCTGTCAATCAAATATTTTTAAGTCAAGAAAGGTGATCTTCTTCAAGAGCCTCACATGCCATGAATGCAAGAACAAAGTGGAGGTTTCTGGATGCATTCCACCTATCTCTATTATGCTCATTGTAGGTTAGGCTTTTGTGGCTATCATACTGAACAAGAAGTCATTAGTGTTATATTTTGCAGACTTCCATACTCTAATAGCAGACAAAGTCAACTCAGCCAGATTATTGTTATTAGTAGACACAACATGAAATTAAGGTTTTCCAAAGCTAATGAGATAGGGACAGAAATATTCTTGGTGCACTATTGTGAGACATATATATATTGGTTGCAGCTACACAAAGAAGAGAATATCTATGTATGTAATGTAATGTAACACAAAACAAGTAGAATTTCTGAATGACTTAACGCCATGAAATCCAGGAGAAATTCCTTTACACCGTATTAAGTATATAGAACACTTCTTGGAAACAATCAAACATCTGTAATGTATAATCATTCCCATTTCTATGTCATTACTCTTCTAAACTAATTCCTTTTCATAATAAAATGACATGATGCTTATGACATGATTGGTAACCCCTTCTGGCTCTGTTCAAGTAGTTCTAATTTATGGAACTGGCTAAACAATTTTTTTTTTTAATTGAGATCTTTGCCTTAGCAATGCTGTTGGTATCAGTGATACTCTTTCTTAATATTTAGCATTTAAATGTGATTCCTTATTTAAAGATGACAGAGAACTGGTTTTACTGTGAACATTTGGCTGCTAGAAGAGTATCCTGTTCTAGATATGTTTGTTATATTTATGCCATTGTTTGAACCTGTACACTAGGGGTGATTGTAGATTAATTCATGAACAGCGATTAAGTTCAGACATATAGAAAGATAACACCAACTGGCACAGAAAACAAAATAAATTTAGTTAAGAAAAAAAAAATTCTACTGTCTCGTGAGTTTGAAAGTTAAGCCTATTGTTAGATATATTTAGAGAACTAATTCCAAAGTGAGTTTTACTCTATCAACTCTAGCTTTGAAGATATAACATACTTCTTATATTGGTTGAAGTATCCACACTCTTTTACTCTTTTACTTGTTTCAGTCATTTGACTGTGGCCATGCTGGAGCACCACCATGCTGGAGCACCACCATGCTGGAGCACCACCATGCTGGAGCACCACCTTTTATTCTTTGTAAGCCTAGTACTAATTCTATCGGTCTCTTTAACCGAACCATTAAGTTACGGGGACGTAAACACACCAGCATCGGTTGTCAAGCGATGTTGGGGTGACAAACACAGGCACACAAACATATACACACAAACACACACACACATACATATATATATATATATATATATATACATATATACGATGGGCTTCTTTCAGTTTCTGTCTCCCAAATCCATTCACAAGGCTTTGGTCGGCCCAACGCTATAGTAGAAGACACTTGCCCAAGGTGCCACGCAGTGGGACTGAACCCGGAACCATGTGGTTGGTAAGCAAGCTACTTACCACACAGCCACTTCTGCGCCTATGTTTATTGTTTACACTGTTTATTGAAATTAGAAATCCCTGTCACACATTACATTTTAATGGTAAAGCAGTCAGATCTATTCATCATTATATTTAGGATACTGATTTTAAAAACTGCATCAATTTTCCCCTATATGCTACAGTTAATTAATGATCTACTATTTTGTTACAAAACTGTAACCCCCAAATAAACCTATAAAATGATTAGTTATTCTACACATAAGTTTCTTTCATACTTCTTTCTAGATTGAGATTTACCAGAACAGTCTTACTGCAAATTCCAGCAGTACTGCTGCTACCTATCCTACCATTCTTTTGGTATCTCTTTCTTATTGTTTTTATATCTTGAAATCTTTCTCATTAAACTTTAATTAAATCACCAAGCTGTCATTGAAGACTATCGAAATGTCTGTGAAAGTAATGAACTTTGATGTTCAAGCTAATATATTGATATATATACAGCCAAATGTATTAAAATTTGCGAGCATGTTCCCTATTAATTTAGAATAGTTTTCTACTTTATGGTTGCTAAGAAAAATTTCGACACTAAGAACAATCAAGGACCATGCACAAAGTTTTATATGGCACAAAAAGATTTTAAGGGCCTGTGCCCCCAAATTAGTCAAAAACAAGTCTTGTATATAAATTAGTCAGCAAAAACTGTGTTGTCAGTGTAATCCAGGTTTGTTCTGAATACTTAAAATAACAGTGACCAAATGACTGAACTTTGATGTACTCAAATTAAACATTGACAATGAGAACAGCAGTTTGTGGGAAGTTTAAAATGTTGGCCTTTATAGGAGCTGAATTAAATATTAAATAGAGTCAGTTTAACAATAGAGTTTGCTGGACTACAGAATTGACCTGTGGAAGATGATCTGGAATTTGATTAGAATGTCATCACACTGAATTAGATATAAATATTCTGATTGGTTGTTAAAGCCTGAGCTGAATTCGCTCTCAAAATAGTTATTTCTTGGATGGAAATGTCAGAAGAAAAAAACAAAAAGAGCAATGTACATCACAACAATGTCAAACCTGACCTAAATGAATTATGCAGTTACTCCAAGAGACTAGTTTTATTGGTAAGACTGCATGCAATATGATCAAGAATTCATGAGCCTGGAAGGATAAAAGTGAAATCTATTAGTCTTTACTCATTCCATTTTGCCATTCTTATTCGGTAAATCCAAATTTCTCCATCACAATCCAAATTCTCTTTTGATATCTATCCAACCATGTTAACAACCCAGTATTAACTGTTCTCTGCTCATTTGCATAATCAACATTCTCTCATGGCTTTTTGTATTCTTTCATAATTGTACATCCTAAACCTTGATGTTCAGTTTTGGTGACAGATGGGGTATGTAAGCACTCAGTCGGAAGGACCAGATTTAACTCATCAGGCATGCGTCGTTTTTCTTCTCTCTTGCTGAATGCACTTCTCCTCCATATATTCAATTCTCCTCTAACAGTGACATTGTCAAAGTGATCAGGGGGCAGCAATACCTTTCATTTTGAAGGGTTGATGTTGCCCTTATTCTAAGTGTTTTTCATGTCTTATTAAAGTTATCTCTACAGATTTTCTGTAGAAATTATAGCCAGCACTGATTTTGTTTTGCCTTTTTGTATCCGAGATGCCTAGTGTAAACAACAGCAATGAGGTCAAAGATGAAAAATGGGTAATGGGCACATACACCCATTACCCATTTTTCATTTTCGATCTCATTGTTGTTTACATTAGGCATCTTGAAAACTGTATCTCATGTTTTTTTTTCTGAAGGTAGTAGGCTGTGATTTTGGGGGTTAGCCACATTGACATGTTGTTTCACAGCTAGATGCTTTTCCTGTCATTAATATTTATCAGTTTTCCAAGTAGGCTGTCTCTTCTTTCTCATGTCTTGAAAGACATGAAGTGATCGTCTGTTGATTTGTTGATCAGAAAAGTGCTGAGAAGACCACTGATATATAAACATACACACTTATTCCCCATGCCCAGGCTCATAGACATGCGCGTGCACGCACACGCAAACACACACACACACACACACACACACTCTCTCTCTCTCACACGTTTTACAGAACAACAGGAGAAATATTACTCAATGCATGAGTATGCATGTATTTTACTCTGCTGGTTAAAAAAAAAGTGCAAGCATGTATGTGTATGTGTGTGTGTATTTTCATGTGCATATTCTGTTTATGCTTTTTCAGTTTGCTTACTGTTGTTGGCCTTAACTATTGATGACTGTCAGCTCTGAAGCATAAGTGAGACCTGTGTCAGTCAAACAGGATGACACAATTGTAGCGATTCAGGAGTGGATACACTATCAGCTATGTAGTGAGGCTTCTCTAACTACTCAAAAATTCAACTATTTGGGTCATATCCAAAACGTTTGAGAATGTTTTCTCTTTTGTTGCTCTCCGACACTTCTAACCCTTTCCTTCCCATCACCTTTTCATGCCCATACATTGTTATCTGTAATTTTATTCAATTGTTTCATTTTAACATTTCTACTTGCAGTGTGGCAGAAACTGAAGTTAAATAAAGAAACCGAGAGATGGAAACCAGATACTGAAGTAAGAGGCCTTATCATCCATTTGCAGTTTCTCTTCTGTCTTAAACCTCCTGACCTCACTATCTCATTCTCTTATTCTCTTCCCCCTATCCCCCCCACCATCCAACCCATGGCCTGTCTTTTCATTTATCCATTTATATTTTATCTCTTTCATTGTTCTTCTCTCTGCGTCTTTGCTACATCATCATCATCATCATTCTTCACTATCAACCTCTACTCTTTATTGATTGCACTGTAATTATCCCCCAAATAATCACTATTTTAGACATTCACACATTCACACACACACACGCCTGTGGGGCATCATCAATTTTGTAATCATTAACCTAAATGTCATCAGCTTCTTCTCTCCTCATCTCCCTTGTCAACGCTGTAGTCTGGAAACATCTTTTGGAAAACCATCTTGTTCGCCTGAGCCACATGTTCTCATATTGTGAGCTCTTCGCAACTAACCATTTATCATTGTCTTGCTTTTCTCCTTATTTTTTCTTCCTCTTCTTATTATACCTTGTGCAAAATACCATCATCGTTATTATTGTTGTTAACTTTACACCTGCTTATCAGGTTTACAGCAGTGTTTGAAACAGTAGAATCCCTTGTGGGGCTGTTCTGAGTTCAAATCTTACCAAAGTGTGATTTCTGTTGTGGACTGATTTAATTAAGGCTGATCTAAATAAGGAAAAGGAGTGATACCGTTATAAGACAGTTTTACACACATGCACAAACACAGGCGTGTGCACACACACACACACACACACACACACACACACAAGGCGGCGAGCTTGCAGAAACGTTAGCACACCGGGTGAAATGCTTAGCCGTATTTCGTCTGCCGCTACGTTCTGAGTTCAAATTCCGCCGAGGT
>NC_068990.1:9234414-9235471 GCF_001194135.2 Octopus bimaculoides
CACACACACACACACACACACACACACACACACACACACTTTATGAGGGACGGGTGTATTGAGATGTTTCTGGGTTTGGATAAAAGAAAATACTGGAGGTTCAATTAATTATGATTTTACCCAACATATTCCCCTCTCAGATTCACACTTATTGCAGTGGTCCTTCAGTTTTTCTAAGCCTTGTAGAAGAACTCAGAAAATTAGGCCTCCCTCTAACCAGGCCTTTCGTGATACCCTTAAAGCCAGGAATTTTTCAGTACCCCCTTGTAATACATAAACAGTTATTCTGTGCAAACATTTCTGTGTCTTTCATATATATAAATGCAGAAAATTAAACAATTTCCACCCATATGTTAAACACTTAGACTGGTTTTAATTAGACAAAAGACATATATGTAAATAAATATTTGATGCATTTTCAAACTTTTCTCAGTATTTTCCCTGCACATATATATAAGCCATAAGGGCCATCTTAAATACTAACCTATACTCTGACCTCCCCACTGAATTCCCTGCCACTTCTAACCTTTCTTATAACACTGTCAAGCATTGTATGAATTACTTTTAAGAACCATGTTCAGTTTATAATGTACCCATTAAAATACGTTGCATGGAAATCCTTTCAAGGGCCTTCTTTATATTAACATCCGCAAAGTAGAATGCTTCATTGTGAAAGGAAAAGTTGTTTTGTGGCTGTTTCACTAAATCTAGCTGTGCATGTAATTTGTTATTTGATTTCTCTATTTCAGGAAGAATTTGAAGATTCCTCAGGAAATGTCGTTGCCAAAAAGGTGTACGATGATCTAAAGAGACAAGGACTTTTATAAAAATTGTAATAAAGCCTCCATCTTCTGTTGATTTGTTTTATTTAAAAAAAACAAAGCAAAAACAAAAAAACTGTCATACTTTCATTAAACAAAGTAAAAAGCAAAACAAACAAAGGATCCATTAAGTTGAAGAGAACATTGGAATATGAAGATGTATTCTTTTATCACTTAAGACACATCATGTAACATCATTAATCTATTTTCTCAACTTGTAACTTTTTTTTTTTTTT
>NC_068990.1:9236116-9243944 GCF_001194135.2 Octopus bimaculoides
GGCTTATTCAAGGCTGTTGCACGATGTCAAACATAAAACAGGGAGATACAAGCACACGCATACATACACACACTGCTCCATACACGCGCACACATGCCGGGCGAAATGCTTAGCAGTATTTCGTCTGCTGCTACGTTCTGAGTTCAAATTCCGCCGAGGTCGACTTTGCCTTTCATCCTTTCGGGGTCGATAAATTAAGTACCAGTTACGCACTGGGGTCGATGTAATCGACTTAATCCCTTTGTCTGTCCTTGTTTGTCCCCTCTGTGTGTAGCCCCTTGTGGGTAGTAAAGAAATAACACATTTGTATGCGACGGGGGTTCTTTTTAATCCCTACCAAATCCACTCACAAGGCTTTGGATGAGCCAGCACTATACTAGAGGACATTTGCCCGAGGTACATCATAGTGGGACTGAACCAGGAACTACGTGGTGGCAAGTAAACTTCTTAACCACACAGCCATGCCTGCGCTTCTTCCTCCCAATCTCTTCGTTTCTGTGCTTAAACTTGTATAAGAGAAAAGTATGTTGTATTGCTTTCTTCCTCATATAGAAGGTAAACTTAGCCATTTAATAAATAGAAAATGACAACATAAGTAAAAATACCAGTTCTAAACGCTTATGAAATTTATACATAAATATTTGCTTAAAATAACATATTTTTACATTTATTTATTTAACAGTATTTAACAAATAGGTTTATTGTCAATTAAAAGATTTCGATTAAAAAACATATATAAAATCAAATTGCCCATAAAAGGTATTTGCTGTCCAAGGACCCCCTGTGTTGTCCTTGCGAACCCCCTGTGGTCCGGGGACCACAGTTTGAAAACCCCTGCACTAGAGTACCACACGACAGATATTGAAGTGATCAAAGAGCAGCGTTAAATGAAGTGTTTTACTCAGGAACACAAGGCACCACCCGGTCTGGGAATCGAAACTATGGTTTTGCGATCGCCAGCCTTCATATAGTGGTGATATATTGATGGTAATCTTGAATTGTTCTAATTTTATTAACAGCGCCAGAGTGGCTGTGTGGTATGTAGCTTGCTTACCAGCCACATGGTTCCGGGTTCAGTCCCACTGCGTGGCATCTTGGGCAAGTGTCTTTTACTATAGCCTTGGGCCGACCAAAGCCTTGTGAGTGGATTTGGTAGACGGAAACTGAAAGAAGCCCGTCGTATGTATGTATATTTGTGTGTGTTTGTGTGTCTGTGTTTGTCTCCCTAGCATTGCTTGACAACCGATGGTGGTGTGTTTATGCCCCCGTAACTTAGCAATTCGGCAAAAGAGACCGATAGAATAAGTACTAGGCTTACAAAGAATAAGTCCCGGGGTCGATTTGCTCGACTAAAGGTGATGCTCCAGCATGACCACAGTCAAATGACTGAAACAAGTAGAAGAGTTGTATTGTATGCAAAATGATGGTGCGTTCCATATATATCACGTTTAGAAGACTAAGTGTAACACTTCTCTGACATCTCAGTTACTATCTTTATGTATGCATGCATATATATAAGAAAGATAAAAAAATAAAACAAGAGAGTAGTCGTGTTTCTGTGATTTTTCAAAATGCTTGCTGTGGTCGGAATAAACAAGAGTGATCAACACACTAACGTTTAAAGTTTTATAGACAATCTGAATCACAAAACCTTTTGAAGTGCTCGTGCATGTTTGTGAATGTGTGTGCGCCGGTGTTCGATTCGTCATGACCTTCAGTCAACAGCTCGAATGGAAACTGGTGTCTGTGTTTGTGCTTTCCTTGTATATACCACTTACTCTCTGATTAATCTTTCTGCTGTTTAATCGTTACGCAATGCTGATAATTTGCATCCCTCCACACACAAACACACATATCACTGAGACATTATTGTGTTTCTGCAAACAGGTCGACTTAGTAGGGAATCTTCGTCACGAGTTTCATCAGCTGAAATTAAATAAAGTTCAGCTAAGCAAGTGTTTGACAATAAAGTCCGAAAGTATAAAATTTGAGAGAAATTCTATTGAAATTCAGGTTTTATTACACTGAAGTACATCAACAACGTTTGTGACAGCTGCATATAGAACTATCAAAAGTATTTTAAAGAAATATATTCTGGTGTAGTAGTCTATGAGAGTGGTCACATAAATGGACTGAATCAGAAAACAGTCTGAGGCATCTATCTATCTATCTAAAACACCCTGCCCTCTCGTGTATTTGCCTGTGTGGAAGTATAAAGAGACATATGACAAACGAAAGTCACTTGCAATCAAGGATGATTTGGAAGCAGGTACCATGCTTTCGTTGATTATTTTTGGACCCTAGGGTAGTCGCGAGAAAATACAAACTGCCTCTCAGCATTTCGATCCATGTCCTAGTGGGACATCCAGGAGGAGTTAGTTGCCTGAGTACTGGGTTAGTTGTTTATTTATCGAACTCTAAAGGATGAAAGATTTTAGTTGATCTCAATTGAATTTGAACTCAGACTGTTGAACGGCAAAACAAATATCGCGACGTATTCTGGCTGACGCTCTAACGATTCTTATTTCTTTATTGCCCACAAGGGGTTAAACATAGAGGGGACAAACACGGATAGACAGGGAGATTAAGTCGATTACATCGACTCTAGTGCGTAACTGGTAATAAATTTATCGACCCCGAAAGGATGAAAGGCAAAGTCGACCTCGGCGGAATTTGAACTCAGAACGTAGCGGCAGACGAAATACTGCTAAGCATTTCGCCCGGCGTGCTAACGTTTCTGCCAGCTCTCCGCTCTAACGATTCTGCCTATCGACTGCATGCACCATTGAACATATGTAATATAATTATCATGCGATCTTTATCTAATTTTCTTAAGTAGCCAACATGAGGCATCCAGCTGATCCACTTAGAAGAATCAAAGTAGTTATTACTGACAACTTGGGCGTTAAGGTCCTCTCTTCTACCTATAACCAAACCAAATATAAAACTCAAGAATTGTCAAAGAATCAAAAATACTACTCAATCTGCAGTGTAATTCTACCTCTCTTTTTCCCCCTGAGCATCGTGGATACTGTTCCAAACTGGACCTCACTCATCACCTTTCTACAAATATTCATGCCTAGTTTCTTTTTCCTCTCTTAGCTACTAACATCTCCCCTCTTATCTCTCTATATTGTTGGCACTCCGTCGCTTACAACGTCGAGGGTTCCAGTTGGTCCAATCAACAGAACAGCCTGCTCGTGAAATTAACGTGCAAGTGGCTGAGCACTCCACAGACACGTCTACTCTTAACATAGTTCTCGGGGATATTCAGCGTGACACAGTGTGACAAGGCTGACCCTTTGAATTACAGGTACAACAGAAACAGGAAGTAAGAGTGAGAGAAAGTTGTGGTGGAAGAGTACAGCAGGGTTCGCCACCATCCCCTGCCGGAGCCTCGTGGTGCTTTAGGTGTTTTCGCTCAATAAATACTCACAACGCCCGGTCTGGGAATCGAAACCGCGATCCTGTGACCGCGAGTTCGCTGCCCCAACCACTTGCGCCTCCACCATATCTCTCTACACCTTAGCTATACCTGTCTCAACAAGTACTTTTATTTAATCTAGTTCAAAGTCTCCCTCCCTATTCGTCTCATTATCTTGTTTTACAGCTGTCTGTGCTCTTTCAACGACTAACAACACTTCGATTATATCTCTCCCTTCGCCAAGAATATCTGACTAACTTCACCCCTTTCTGAAGTCATTGTCCTCGGTGACTTCAATGTCTGTTATTCTAAATCCTGTATTACAACTAATAACGCTTCCTATACATATTTCTGACCAACCACACTTGCTCATTTCCTCACCTTCAAATCCAGTCATTATCAAACAAATACTTTTTCTGCACTTTTCGGAATGTCTAACCAACTTCAAATCCTTTAGTATTTCATATATGTCTGATTGGAGCTCCACTGGTTTCTATCATAACTACCTCTGGCTTCAAATATGTATCACCTCTGAACCACCAGAGACAGCTTATGTATCTCCCTCCACATACCTAGCTTAACCAAGTCATGTAACGCTAGGTGCACTGCAGCGGTACAGGTGAAGAACATGACCTATGACGCCCGGAAAAATCATCGCTTTTACAAAGTAGACTGCCTTCGTATGTCGCACAGGCTACAAGTTATTCCTTTTCCTGACTGCTGGTGATCTTTCTTGACTCTAAGCAGTATTCCCGTGCAGAAAACCTCCACGCTGCATCAGATTAGCCTTCGAGATCAATCAATAAATGGATGAGCTAACGACTTCATCTTTTCGGTGACGTTGCGCAACGAAAATAAATATTGTATAAAGGCTTTTCGTAGTATAGGAGTAGGGGTTAACGCGGTCACGATAGCACATTGCATCATCTGGAATAACAGAAATAAATCCATGCACGGAAAAATAATTTGAGAAATTTCGTTTCGACGATCGGTGTTAACCATACATAATGGATCAAAACAAGTTCTAAACTAATAGCGTTGAGTATCACGTATTAAATGACTCTTAGTAACAAGTATTAGTTAAATAAAACGGCATTCCTCTGTTGAATCACGGAGCGTCAAGATGAAATAGCCAGAAAGAAAATCGATAAGCGATATGCTCTTACCATAAAAATCTTCAATGTCATAAAGATAACCACCGATATGAACACTCCAACGTTGGACCATATTTTTTTTTTTTCTTTTGAAAGGGATTTATTAAGACTACAGTTAAACTAAAGTGCTTTACCATCCATCGCAGCAGGGAAATGTTTATTGAATAAGTCCCGTAAAACCGTTTAATTGCTCAACAAATAGGCAAAGCTTCTAAAGCAGTTTGTAGATAATCACTTCTTTTTTTTTTGTTTGGGTGTTTAAAAGCTTCTGAAGCAGTTTGTTGATAATCCTGTTTTTTTTTTTTTTTTGAGAGTCTAGAGCCCAAAACGGTTATCTACAAACTACTTTAGAAGCTTTGCCTATTTATCGAGCAGTTAACTGGTTTTACAAGTATTCATTCAACAAACATTTCACTGCTGCGATGGATGGTAAAGCACTTTAGTTTAATTATAGTCTTAATAAATCCTTTTCATTTTCATCATTGGTGGGGTTCATATTGGTGGTTATCTTTATGGCATTGAACATTGCATACCGCACATCGATTTTATTTCTAGCTATATTCTCATGACGCCCGCCCATCGTGATCCAACGAGGGAATGTTTTTTTTTATTTAACTACCATTTGTTAGTAAAAGTGATTTAATACGTGATACTCAACGCTATTAGTTTAGAGATTATTTTGATGTAAAGTTTAGACCAATGCTCTGAAATCTAGAGTATATGTCGACCAAGTCCAAAATGCGAAGTATCAGTAACCAATGTTGATTTGTTTAGAAGTGAATTGGTATAGAGATCAACATAAATTGAAAACAAGTTCAATGGAGCTTAAAGTGAATTGTCATGTATAGTTGTTTGCCTGAATTTTAATCCAGATTGTAATTTAAAAGTGTCAGCTACTGCAACAAAACCTGGAACAAATTGTGTACTAAGCATGGGATGTAAACTGCTTAGGAGCCAACATAACACAGATAATTTATAAAATGCCGAATTAAAACTTGAGAGCATTAATTTTGATATTGTATTTGTTCAATATTGTATCAACAGCAGCAAACATTTATCATGAGTTGACGTATCAGTTGTATAAACTTTGTTGGCAGCAACATCAGATAATTTGCCGATAAGGAAATCGGTGATAGAATGGAATATTGAGGGCAAAAAACAAAGCTAATTCACAATGTAAGAAGACATGTTGAGTCAATTCAAATGATGTATTGACAGTATTCAATAAACTAGGTTTCTGGTCTAATGAAATTTGGAGAAATACATCCTGTAAATCAATCTTCGTGATGTATGCAGAATTAATCATCCACTGTAAAATATCACCCTACCCAGAAATACAACTAACGTGAAGTAAATACCTGTTTAGTACAGACTCAATCAGTTTCTAAATACATGCTCATTTCGAAGATTCAACAGATATCATAATTGTTTCCTCTTTCTTCTACAAAATCGAGATCACATTTAACAGATCCGCATAAATCAAAATATTGCCTTTTCTTTTGGGAAAATATCGATTCAAGTGCTATGAGATGTACTTAAGGAGAGTATATTCCATCCTTTGCGAAATTGCATTTTGATATAAGATCAACGAGATGTTGGTGTATGTAGGGCCGTCTTAAGGTATGGGTACACTGGGCAATTAGCCAGAGGCTTCACTTGTCTTAGGGCCCAATTCTGATCAATGTATGTGGTGACTTGCTATCAATATATAAATACAACAGGACCCAGTGTGTTGATTTATTTGGCGGGATGTTTATAATGCTACAAAGATGGCCTCGAAACGAACAAACAAGCGCACATTTAAAGTTTTCATGTCTGAGAGCCATGATTTGCAAACTTAAGGCGGTGAGCTGGCAGAAACGTTAGCACGCCGGGCGAAATGCTTAGTAGTATTTCGACTGCCTTTACGTTCTGAGTTCAAATTCTGCCGTGGTCGACTTCGCTTTTTATCCTTTCGGAGCCGATAAAATAAGTACTCATTGAGCTTTAGGGTCAATGTAACAGACTTACCCTTTCCCTAAATTACTGGTATTGTGTCAATATTTGTAACCATTATTTACAAACAGACCAGCCTGAATGACTTTAATTGTACAAAAGAAAAAGAAAAAAAAATCAGATTTCGAAGCAGAATTTAAAAATACAAAAGGAACAATCGTCGGCCGTCATTGAAATGATTTTTGATGTAATTTCCCAATTTCAGTAAAATTTCTGTCGCTCAGCTGCACTTATTGATTCGGTGCCACCAGAATCTGTCAAATCATTTACTAATTCTATGTGAATTGACAGAAGCGGACTTTGAAGGATTGCCACAAGTGTAATGAATTACGTGTCAATAAAGCTAATGCCAGATTAGAACTATTGTTTCAGCCATGTATGTATATGTGTGTATACACACCCTCATGTGTATGTATGGACACACACACACGCACATATAAATACATTATTTCAGCCTTGTCTGATCTTCACATTTTATTTACAACCTTATCTAAATATATAAAATCTGTTCTGTCTGTCTGTTTGTGCGCTTATAACTCGAGTATTGTTCATCCGATAGCGCTGAAATTTTAAACATGGATACCTAAAAAGATTTTCAATATTGTTAATTTCAAAGTGAGAATCGCTATTTTTGTAAACTTTATGTCCTCTTTGTTCCGCCATTAAAACAATCAGTTGCTCACACAGCCGGCACATGCCATCTCACTAGCAACAAGGGGAGTACAGGATGACAGCCAAAACCGTCGCTGTACTGTCTCTCTTCTTTCCTCTCTCTGTGGGGTTAATAATCTTAATCTTTAGTTACAGTTTCTCATTCAAACTACACAATAGGCAGAATTGTCGGATTAAGACAGTAGGCTGTTTTGAGGGAGATTTGGCTGTTATTTCCAGCAGTCCATGCTACCATGTACAGATCTGCCTCGTTGATATTATATATTTCTTATGCTTTTCAAAACCGAGTTACAGATTTTGACGTATGGGGTATCAAAAGATTCAGTACTAATTTTCATTCACATATTTGCATTTCAAAAAATTAACATAATCTTTTCCGCAAATCAACTATCGTAAAAAATTGTATACGATGACGTCACATTTTCTATATGTGTGTGTACCTTAGAAGACGTCAATCATCACGACACACACCTCCACTCACTCACTCTATCTCTCTTTCTCCCCCTCTTTCTCTCTTGCATACACACGCGCACGCACGCACGCGCACGCACGCGCACGCACGCACGCGCACGCACACGCACGT
>NC_068990.1:9243963-9248509 GCF_001194135.2 Octopus bimaculoides
CACACACACACACACACACACACACGTCCATTTCATATAGACGTACATCTTTCACTTTCTTTCTCTGTTCTTTTCGCTTACAAAAATAAGGATTAACGTATAATTTCTTTCTATGTTCATAATTTTTTGTTTACAATATTGGGAAAAATATAACACCAAAGAAAAAACGTAATCTCTCCAGAAACAAGTATAAAGCAGGAGGATTGTAGAAAACCGAAGGTGAAAGTCTGAAGAGAGAAGCTAGATGAGATTTTCTCAACATCAGCAAATGCATATTGCAGCACTAAATGCTGGATCATTAAATCAATGCTTTAATGATTAGGCAGAGGTCCAATAGAATAGCTCTCAGAAACAGACTACGTACAAATTCGTTCTTCACAACTCCTGAAGCTGTTTTCAGATATGATCCATCCCATTCTTATAAAAATAATAATTCTGTCCAAACTGGTGTGCTAAACACAAATTATCTTTTCTATAGAGCTTTCAAATTTTCAAATGAAACAAATGGTATGTGCCGTTCAGGTGGTCAGGTAACATTGCCAGCACTACCAGCTCCTTCTCAACCTCTTATGGATCTTCTAGAAGGCATTTCCATCCAGTCAAAGGATTTTCTTGACAATATCAGACAATACAACTCTGCAAATGACATCGTTTGGTGCATCTATGAAGATAGATAAACATGACTTTACGACGATGTCAAAGTATAAATCTACTACATATGTGGAAAATCGGTGTGTGTTTGTTTGTGGCATTGTTAGCTAACTCCTCCTACATCATTTTATTGATTTTGATAAAACTTGACACGTGAGTAGAATTCATGTCTGGAAACCTCGTGACATACTTAAATTGTTGAAAAAGTCGATAATACGGCTCCTGAAAGGGATCTTTATATCTACCTCATATAACTAAATTTTTTAAACACCCAAGGGAAATAATCTATAACACCTGCATAATATTTTTTAAACACTCAAGGGAAATAACTCATAGCACCTGCATTTACAGTTGTTAGTTTTTAGCGAAGCAATCAATATTTGATTCTCATGATCAACGGACCTAATTCTGCATTTCACTACTCACAGTTTTCAGCTGCTAAACCTTATTATTGTACTTTCTTGATGCATGTACACTTTCAATGCCCATAACTCCGATAATTCTACATTTTTCCAGTTAAAATTTTTCGATGACACTACATACATTTTTGATTCCAGAACCTATTTAATAAGTGTGTCCCAATACAAAGAACTCATACTTTGAATGCTTAAAATTTTTTAAAGATGAAACCAAACTTCCACACCACATTCAGTTGGGACACCCTGTATCGCTTATACCTATTTTATAAATCATAATATTTATTGCTTATTTACAGTGCATACACTTTCAGGAAACTAATTGAGCCATCGAATTCAGAAATATTTTACAGGTTTCATTATGTTCGATTACTTTGAATATTGATTTTTTGTGTGTCCAATTGCTAATTTTTTCAGACAATAATATCACTTTTATACTTTATTTGACACGTGAGTAGAACTCATGTCTGGAAGCCTCGTGACATACTTAGATTGCTGAAAAAACTCGACAATAGGGTCCCTCCAATGGATCCTTCTATTTACTACATATTACTAATATTTTATTTAAACAACCTAAGGAAAATAACTCATACCACCTGCAGTTTTTAGCGAAGCGATCAATATTTGATTCTCACGATCAGCCAACCTAATTCTGCATTTCACTACTCAGTTTTGAATTGCTAAACATTATTATTGCACTTGCTTGATTTGAATCTCAAACATTAAAGACTTCATTCATACATTTCTATACATACATACTCTTTTCAATGCCCATTACTCCGATAATTCTGCATTTTTACAGTTACACTTTTTCCATGCCAGTAGATAAATTTTTTATTCAACAACATATTTGTAGTGGCTTCGTGCAGGCATAGCGTGAATTCGATCCTAGATTGCCAAATTTCACTTAACACTTCAACAGTGCTTTTCACACGGTAAAACAATAGTTTTTCTATGAACGACAGCAGTTATACATTTCCCAGATGCCTTCGCTAAGCAAAATAATTTCTTTACCACTTGACCCTTCTAATCTCTTCTCGGCCACCAGGGGCTGGAATGGAGATAACATACCTCCAACGAAATCATTTATTCTCAACAATATGTATATCTTTCTGGCTGCTTTTCTATAGTTATAAAACAAGAACTCCGTAAGCTAAAGGCTGTTACTGAGTGTGAACATTATTATTACACTTTCTTCATTTCATTCTTAAACATTAAACACTTCATTCATATATTTATATACATATATACTACATTTATATATTACCGTTTATAAATTAGCCTTCATAAAGTTCACCTTTAAAATGCTACGACGTGTCAGAGTACTTTCTCGCCAACCCTCGAAAACCTCTCTCGCCACCCTCCAACAATCTCTCCCTCCTCCAGCCGACAGTCTTTTTTGTACTTTTTCGCGATGGAAAATACACCTTTTGCGGCAGTTATAAAGAAATTGCTTTCTTATATCAGAGTAATAAAGCATTTCAATAAAACATATTTACCCCCGGGAATTACTGGGTACACCAGCTAGTACACACACACACATACTGTACGACAGGTTTCTTTCAGTTTTCGTCTACCAAATTCATTCCGAACCTGGAACCATGTGGTTGGTAAGCAAGCTACGTACCACACAGCCACTCTTGCACCTACACACACACACACACACACACACACACATATATATATATATATATGACTGTGTCTCGCTGTGTTTGTCAACCTCTCTCTCCCCACTGGAGTTGGTTTGTTTACGTCCCCATAATTTAGTGATTCAGCAATAGACACCGATAGAATAAGTACCATGTTACAATCAATAAGTACTGGGGTTGATCTGTTCGACTAAAACTCTTCAAAGTGATGCCCCAGCTTGGCCGCAGTCCAATGACTGAAACAAGTAAAAGAAAAAACAAAACAAAAGGAAAATATGACGTCAAAGTATTAGTGATACAAGGGTTAATCAAATCTCCTCCTGAAATTGGTTAATCCACGTGCGCATTTCTGCTTTATTATCGTATTTCAATATCTGATATACTATATATGTATTCTATGTATATACTATAAATAATTACATATCATAATACAGGAATTAAATATTTAATTAATTCAATAATAAAATATGATAAATTGGAAAAATGAATAAATTAAATAAATGAAACCTGTCGTCTTTGAATGATACTTTTGCAAACGTACATTAAGAAATATGCACCGGATTATACAGATATACATTCGCTTTTTTATATATATACTTGTACTTATGCATATACATACGTACAAACATACACACACATACATATATACACATATATATATACACACTAACATATGTACATACACACAAATACAGATACACACGCGCGCGCACACACACACACACACACACATATATATATTCACACATACACACAAAGACGCATATATTTATGTATGCATGTTGTTACATTTCGTACATACACATATATTTAAATATAATCTCAAGTATTAGCGCAAAGGGAATCACATACACATACACATGCTCACAAACAGACACACACACACCCACACACACACACACGTAGTGTTATGCAAGAAGATAAATAAGCAAATGTATATATATAATATCATACCCACATAGTAGTATATATGAACAACACTGCAAAAGCAATGACTCAAGTTTAAGCTCTCATCTTTCTAGTTCTTTAAAGTCACTACTTTACTTCACAAAGGTGGAATATATGAACGCTATAGATGCGTAAAAGTTACAATTTTAATACAAATTTGAACCTTAATGCTAGTACAACTTGTAAATTTTATGCTTGCTTGAAATGACATCAAATTTCCTATTCATTATTAAATCTTTAGCTAAAAATTTCGCACATACATCGCAAGGCGTTTTATTCCCATTAAAAGATTATAGTTTTACGAATAAAAATTCTACTACCTTGCTGTGTGTTTTTATTCTTCTGAGTCCAGCTATAAGCCGAATGGTGTGTAATTTTTCTTCTATTGAGTTTCAAAATTGTAGCATACATTCCCTTCTCCTTTATTATATACTAGCAGAGATACCCGGCCTTGCTCCGGATTAAAATGGCATAGATTTTTATTGCTTTACTTGTTTCAGTCATGTGACTGCGGCCATGGTGGAGCACCGCCGTCGGTCGAAGAAATCAACCACAGGATTTATTCTTTGTAAGTGTAGTACTCATTGTGTCAGTGTCTTTTACCAAACCGCTAAGTTACGGGAATGTAAATACAGCAACATCAGTTGTCAAGCAATGGTAGGGGTACAAACACAAGACACAGGCACACCTATATACAAATATATACATATATACGACAGTCTTCTTTCAGTTTCCGAGTAAGAAATCCACTTAAGATTTTGGTCACCGTACTTTACAATGCTGTAAATAATAATAATAATGGTATTTTTATATAAGCTTAAAGCTTACGCCGTTCACCGTGCAATGAGTAACGAAAATAGTCTAGTAACTGAGCATATAATA
>NC_068990.1:9248555-9251694 GCF_001194135.2 Octopus bimaculoides
TATATATATATAATTCTAAAACATGAAGCTTCGTAACATTGTTTACAAAATAATCCAGTAAAAAGACGATATTGAAAAAATCTGTTATGTTTCTCTCTCTCTATCTGTTTACTGCGTAGGTAGAAGGGGACTGAACTCATGTTTGCAAATAATGGTGATTTGAAAATTGTTAGAATTGATGGTTTAAAATTATTTTTAATGTAAAAATTTACGTGTTAAGAAGCAAAAAAAAACAAAAAAAAAAACAACTGGCCGATTCCGGGCATTTTCGACCACGAGGAATCCATTGGTGCGACTCCCAGATTGCTATCTTGTACAGTGTGGATTTCTATAGATGCAACACACACACGCACACTCACAAACCGAGCTATACTATAGTTATAGATACATACATTCGAACGTAGCAGATAACAGCTAAACTTTTGGCGCTATTTGGACCCCGTTCTATATATATAGAAGTTCTCGCTGCTGTATTTTATGATCCTTGTCAGTTGCAATATCCCAAACTCCGCTTGCTATTATACATCAAGGATATACTAGCTCTACGGACATGTGATTAGAACGTTGCAGGAAAGAATTACTAGCCGAGCCAAGAGGCAAGTCCGAGGGTAGACGAAAAACGAGATGGTTGGGCAATATCCATAGTCTCAGTTGGTCACGCTTGGAATCCAGCTGGAAAGTGAAAGGATGGTTGCTCTTGACTGGATCCTATGGAGGAGACGCGTGAAGATAGTTGGATATTTGGAAAATCTCCGTATCTAAGACATAATGTTACACATTTTCTCTCTCATTCACCCACTCACACACACACACACACACACACACACACACACACACACTCTCTCTCTCTCTCTCTCTCTCTCTCTCCTTCTCTCTCGCATACATATACAGGTTCACCATACCCTTTCCACAGCATATATTTTTTACATCACAAGAATCTATCATTCTACTTTAATATAATATAGTATAATACATACATACATACATACATACATACATACATACATACATACATACATACATGCATGCATACACACATATATATGCGTGTGTGTGTGTATACACGCAGACACAGACAGACAGTCACACACACATATGCATATAGGTACATATATAAAATATATTTAGATTCAGTTGAATTAGTTACTTAAATTGAGGCGTCTTGTTAGGACGAACTTATTTGCACTCAGACAATATTAGGTGATTATCAAACTCTACATAGAAGGATTGAAGTATGATAGTAACAGATCGTAGAGGGTATAATAAGTTTGTTTGTACAGGGCAACAATAAATATGAAAAAATGACTGAAGAAACATTTTTCATGCTTTAGACTTGGGCATAAAGCTAACAGTATCTCATTTTCTACGAAAATCTGGGAATATCGATTTCAGTCTTAAATGGGATTTAGTGCGTAGAGCTCAACCATACACAAATAGCCGATATGAATGTAGACGTTGTTCTATGGAATTATATGAAATTTTATATATAGAGATAAGAACAACTTAATTTATAATAAATTAGATCTTAGACTGTCATGTGCTCATAAGATTACCTGTACTTTTAGATACTTTAGAAGCTGAGAATTATTTAGTATATCATATATTTTTTCGATGACTTAACATTCTTCTCTTTAACCCCTTTGATTGATTAAATCTTAGTAATAATAATATATACCTATCCAATCCTAGTGGCGAATCTATTCCATCACGGTTAATATAAATATACTACTTTTTCCTAAGGGGTCCTTAATTTTCAAATATCCCCTAATTAAAAAATATGCCCTCTATGATCTGTAACTATCATATCTCAATCCTTGTTCTTCGCTGTATTTTAAATATATTTTCTTAACCTGCTTCTGTTGATAATTTTAATTCTATTTTATCTCTATTATAATCCGATATACTTAGGCCTTTTTCCATCTAGCATTAATAATTAATTAATATTCTGATTATAACTATTTATATAACAATTCTATTATAATATATTCTTTACTTTCATTGTATAATACCTTATTTCCTTTTTATATATCTTAGTATAGCATCATTTATTGGCTTACTTTTATAAAATAAAAAAAAAATCTGGAACATAAAAATGTCAATTAGTAAAAAATATAAACCATTGATGCGGTGTCTATTTACTTCTGTCATGTTTGTGTATCTGTACCTGTGATCAAGATAAGTATTAGGAAGTAGGCTCACGCTAAGTTCTGTGAAACTGAAGTCATAAAGGTGGAACAAGACACTTTAAGACACCCTCTTCTTTGAGTTGTAAAGCAGAGGATCCCCGTCCTTCGGAGCTCTCTCTGCTAAATCCATTGCTCACACGTACATAGTATTGGATGGTTATACACGCACACACACACGCACAAACACAAACTGAACTGGACTATTCATGCTGTGTCGTTTCACCGTACATTGAGCCTTTTTATGAACAACCCTCGGTCTGATGATTGGCTTTATGTTTGAAAATCTGTTTAATGAGCTTTGAAGTGGCCTGACCTCAGTGTACTTAATAAATTTACTTTGGCATCAGATACTGAGTACTTCTCACTTTGTCTGTATCTGTAACACTATTTTTCAAGTAGAAATACCTACCACTCCGATATATATATATATATATATATATATATATATATATATATATATGTGTGTGTGTGTGTGTGTATATATATATATATATATATATTGCAAGTATAACAAGTACTTGTCATGACCACTCACGCATGTGAGTGTGTGCTTGTATGCACATAAACGCATACGTACACATCCTTAATTGTTTATAATCACAAAATAATATATGTGGTTCTGTGTATATGTACGTATGTATGTATATGCTGTGTGTGCGTGTGTGAATTACTTTTATATGTTAAGAGAAATATCATATATGTCATATATTAGTACATACCATACACATTCCTGAACAGGCTTTGCCACTTAATTTTTCTCTCATATTTATACATACCCACACAAACTTTCTGTCTCTCTGTCTCCCTCTATCTCTATCTCTCACACACACAGGTGTGTTCATATGCAAACACGTAGGCACATACAGATGCTTATACAGACATAGACATATATATATATATATATATATATATATATATATATATATATATATATATATATATATATATATATA
>NC_068990.1:9251853-9255188 GCF_001194135.2 Octopus bimaculoides
TGTGTGTGTGTGTGTGTGTGTGTGTGTGTGTGTGTGTGTGTGTGTGTGTGTGTACACGCATAAATATTAAAGAATTCCTCCCAGGAGACTGTCAGGAGACAGAACGAGTTTATAAACGTACAGTAGCCCCGGAGTTAGATGTTTTCCTTAAAGTAGAATTTCTAAATCTAAATCAGGAGAATGCTTTTATCTAAAATGTTTTAAAAGTTTGATAGTGCGCTAGATTGATCAATAGATAGATTGGAAGCAAGTTGTGGAATATTAATAGGATTAGCCTGTGGTCTTTGTATTCTTTAAGGAAAATATTTTTAATTCCTTCATAATCTTCGTAGAGGTCTTTTTGTTTGTTTGCTTTTAGGTTTACTTGTTTTGTAAACTTAATACTTTAAAAATTGTAGACGTATTTATATGAAAATTGAAATGTGCATTATTTTGTTGGGAACAATTTTGTAAAGTGCACAGCTCGCACACTTCCAGATGGACAGTAAATCTGGCGTTAAAAGTTCGAACAGAATGTTTTGAAATAACTAAACACTTAGAAACTGATAAATAACGATATGGGTACAAGAAAGCTCTTTGACTGAGGGTAGTACGAAATTATATTCTGTATACTTTGTCGCTTAATCAGAAAGGAGAAGGCTTTTGCCGAGTCTCCAAGACAGGTGTGAGAAAATTGAATATTCCACCCTTAATGTATGGGTTATCGTCTAACCGAAGACTTAACCCAAATGTTCTCTGGAAAACGATACTGCTAAAAAGCGTGATGGATTAGTTCCACGACCTTAGTATGTTTTCAACAATAAACCTTATCTCATTGAGATCCTTCCCGAGTAATATTGACTCATAGGGCCGGTTTTCCGGTTTCTGTGGCGCATATACTCCAGCGTAACGGGACGCCAGTCCGTCGCAGAAATACTCTTTTGCTAGCTGAATGGACTGGAGCAATGTAAAATGAAATGTTTTGCTCAAGAGCATAATGCGTCGTCCGGTCCAGAAACACTTAAACCAATCATGAGTCCAACACCCTAACCACTAAGCTACGCGCCTCCAATGAGGCAGTGATTTTGTTCTTAAAATTTATACCATTGCTTATGATGATGGAATTTTTTTCCGGTAGTCCAATATGAATTCAACAAAGAAAGTTAAAAAATCGTCAATATTACAATGCTACCTCTGTTTCTAAAAGTTGAGCTATTCTTTAACACCAATATGCTGAAGAATGTCTGAGGTCAAAACATCATTTTGGTCTCAGACGTAACGTAGTGCTTAATAACGTAGTTATTAAGTACAAGCCAGACGATCAAAGATCACTTTAATAAACATGGGTGAGTCAAATGGTTAAAGACCTCTTCGATTAGAGTGATACAGCTTAATGGGGGTCCATAAATGCTCTATAGATTATCTATTTCGATAAGTTCTCCGAGATAAGAGAACAGTACTCTTATGCAGAGCACATTTTGTCTATACAGTTAGCAAGTGTTCTGCACCAAAATTAGTTATAATTGTGCCAAAAAGTTTAGACTTGTGGCCACTTGAATTATGTGTTTCCATTTGCAAAAGTCACCAGGAGTAGTAAGACGGGGTTAGTATGTTAGTTTTTCTCATGTACTGTAGCTATTTGCTTTAGTAATTACAGAAAATAATTTCAGGGTGTGTTTTGTCTTCATTTGAAAACGCCTTCCACTAAGCGTTGCCACACTTGAAATAAAAAATAGATATGTGATAAAGTGTCTGTTGCAGGTCAGCTGTTTTAATAATTATAGAATTATGTAGGTGAAAGGATACTTCATGATTAAAACACGGATTAATTAAAGTTTAAGCTTTAGTAACCTTGTTGAGCGATTGGCTTCTAAATATTACGGCAAGTTAAAGCGGTGAGCTGGCCAACTCTCACCAACATAAATGTTCAATTTTCATGTAAGTCAACAAGGGTAATTACCCACTTTGTACCTGCCAGAAGTAGTAGTCGAATGACTCTCAAATCACTCCTTACAGTCAACAATACATTGGAAAATGTATCCTTGATATACCTAAATATCATGTGATTATGGTTAGAAAAATTTAGACTGAATAGTTCTGCTTGATCAAGGCACCTAATTATCATCCGTTTTATAAATTTCATGACTTTGAAACTATAATAGTTTTGGAATCAATCCTACTACACAACATCTTGGACAAGTATTATATACTAAAGACTTGGGACAACCAAAACCTTGACGACTAAACCCTTATCCTTCAACAACAAAAGAGCAGTGATTTTGTTCAGTGTATAAGCCCTTCGATTTTCATTGATCAGTTGTGGTGATCAAATAATAATGTCTTGGAAGTGGATCTGAGACGCACAACAGTAGGTCAAGCACGATATTAATTGTGAAGAAATTACTATTGCATTAGTAGACAGAGCTTATCTACTGAACAAAGATCACCGCTCTGTTGGTGTTTCAGGATAAGGTCAGTGGTTTATTTTGCTGTACATGGTATGTTTCTCCACTTTGTAGGTAGAAAAATACTCATGCTAGGTATTTATTTATATAAAGGACAGAATCTCGTTCCTCGTGTTTTCATATCGGTGGATTTATTAGTGAACTAGTCAACTAGTATCATCGAATAGATTCAAGATGGCAACAAAGTGCAGACGACCTGCAGGATGGATACTGGGGTCCTTCAAGACAAGAGACTAAGAAACTATGCTGACCTTGTGGAGAACCTTTGTTCTTAGCCGCCTGGACTACTGTTTCCAGTTATGTTCACCAAATAATGCCAGACTAACAGCGGAGCTAGATGCAGTCCGAAACAGTGCAGCGGATAAGCAACAGGGATAGGCTGAGAAAACTACCGCTTTACTCTCCGGAGCAAAGACTTGAGAGATATGCAATAATATACCTGTGGAAAATCGTAGAAGGGCTAGTACCTAACTTTGGCATTAAATGTTATACAACTTCAGAACTGGCCACCATTGTATTGTACCAAAGTTACCATCCACTCCATCTAAACTCTGGACTAGGTATTGCAATAGTCTAGGGTTCATAGGCCCACAGGTCATAAATGCCCTGCCACAAAAATTAAGAAATTTGCATAAGGTCGAAGTAGATGTCTTCAAAAATAGAACTAGACATCCTCCTCTCTACAATACCGGATGAACCAACAGCCCAATATGAAGTACTGACGAGGGAAGCGGAATCAAACTCCATTATACACCAAATGTAGCAACAGCTGAGACATACAGGAGTGGTGATGTGAAACACCCAGACTGTGGAAATCAGAAAGTCCATGGTGGTGCTCCAGCATGACCACGGCCGCGTGGCCGAAACGAGTAAAAGAGTAAGGTATATATA
>NC_068990.1:9257113-9263341 GCF_001194135.2 Octopus bimaculoides
ATATATATATATATATATATATATACATATATATATAATGTATACATGAATACATTTATACAGACATAAATACATTTATATATGAGCATGCACACACATTCACATACGCGTGCATACATATATCTACATAGTGTGATTCATATTTAAATTGCGTAACATATAACCAGTATTTAGAGCTCCGTGTGCATTCCTATACATCAAAGAAGGAGAAAACTGCGAGAACCCATTTAATAATCCAAATGTCCTTTCACTGGTCCGCATAGTTAGAAAGACCACATTGATGGTCAAAGAATTCAAAAAAGGTAAGGTGAGTTTGGCTATGTTGATGTTACTAATTCCAAGGTTTCCAATTCGTGCTGGACGCAAATGGAAGGCGGAAGAAATTGCAGTCGAAACCGTGGCACGAAATGGAAGATTTTGGGTGCAGTACAAACTAACAGGAAATGGACGGGTTTTCTGCCTATGAAGATGTTGTTTAGTTCGCAAAGTAAGAAGGTTAGGTAGGACTATCAGGGTGAGGGAAAAGAATGGTAGGTCTCACTAGCGTAGCTAGAGTGTATGCCGCCCGTAGCAGCCCTTCCATTTGCCGACCCGGACCCCACAAAGAAAACCACATATTGCCTACAGCAGACCCAAAAGTACCGCTCCTTTAAAAGTGCCGCCCCTTTAAAAGTGCTGCTCCTTTAAAAGTGCCGCTCGGGGCGGACCGACCCCTCCACTAGCGTAGCTAGTGGTAGGTCTACTAAGACAGCCTATCACAGAAAGAACTGTGAGCGGCAGGAGTTGGGTTCAGTGGCTTCGCAGCGTTCATTGTACAACAACTACATTTTTGAATGAACTGCGAAAATGCTCACACACAACTGCCTATATACGCACACGAAAATATATAAACGCTGGCGTGGCTGGGTGGTAAGAAGCTTGCTTCCCAATCACATGGTTTCAGGTTCAGTCCCACAGCGTGGGACCTCGGGCAAATGTCTTCTAATATATCCTCAGGTCGATCAAAGCCTTGTGAATGGATTTAGAAACTGAAAGAAGACTGTCGTATGTATATATGTATATATCTATGTGTGTGTCTTTATGTCTGTGTTTGCCCCGCCCCCCCATACACACATACTGCTTGACAACCAGTGTTAGTGTGCTTATATCCCCGTAACTTAGCGGTTTAGCTAAAAGAAGCCGATAGAATAAGTACCAGGCTGAAAAAATGTCCTTGAGTGAATTTGTTCGACTAAAACCCTTCAAGGCTGCAGTCTAATGACTGAAACAAGTAAAAGATAAAAGATGTAATAGAATAGGTTTACAACGCAATTAAGTATATTCAATAAAAACTTTTCGATATAAACTTAAGAGAAAGCTATTGAACTAATTTGTACGTACTCCTGGACTCACGGACATATTCAGCTGAGTATGTCCATGATCCAAGTTGACATTGATATAGAAGTGTTAATTTAGTGGTTAACAACAACTGACGTAGAATTTTGAACGGTTTGAGCGCATTCTAATGATATATACAGACGTTTCCCATTTAGAGGCTGGGTAAACAAGCCATCAATTTTTGATAATACGGATATTCTAGAAAAGAAAATTACAATAACCTGTCTTAGAACTCATTCATTATTGCATTGGACTATTTGGGAAAATATGACCAGAGAGAAATTCTGTAGCTAGAAGAAAATGTTCCATTTTTCTCTTAACCAATTTACTTTCTATTGTCAATAATCGCATTTATCATTCGTTTAAGTTGATAGAGGCTTTCGTTTGTAATCAAGGCAACTACTTTAGGCTATTTACAGAAATATAACTGTTATATGAAATATGTTTTAATAATCAGAGATTTTGTTTGCTAACACAATATTTATATACACACACTCAAGAATTTAACCAGATGACATATTTACAAAACAGGAGTCACTTTTATTTAATTCAATCAATGTGCAAACACGAACGTTGCTCTAAGACATCGGAATTACCGTATAGATACAGAGGTATGTTATTGAGTCGTCAAGTATTTACGTAGATAGATGATACGATAACCATTGAAATAGTTTTTCTTTTCCTCCTGATTCCATTAAAATCATAACCTAAAAATAATAAAAATAAAAATAATGCCAATAATATTTTTCTAACCGACATATTCAGTATATATTCTTTAGATACATTACGCCCTATTTGGAATCGTTCAAGCACCAAACTGAGTAGCAACCATTGGCTCAATTCACAACCTTTAATGCACTGGGTATGTTTTTTTTACCAAACTCGGAAAGCTTGGTAAAATGACCAGAGTCATAAATTTATTCAATGAAAGAATCTGGGTGAGAATTGTTGATGTCTAACTTCAAATTAGAGAAAACTGGTTGATCATTTTCTAACGATTTTGCTGTTCATCTTGTGGAGGCGCAATGGCCTAGTTAGGGCAGCGAACTCGTGGTCATAGGATCGCAGTTTCGATTCCCAGACCGTGCTTTGTGAGTGTTTATTGAGCGAAAACACCAAAAGTTCCACGAGGCTCCGGCAGGGGATGGTGGGGAACCCTGCTGTACACTTTCACCCCTCTCACTCTTTCTTCCTGTTTCTGTTGTACCTGTATTTCAAAGGGCCAGCCTTGTCACACTGTGTGTCACGCTGAATACCCTGAGAACTACGTCAAGGGTACACGTGTCTGTGGAGTGCTCAGCCACTTGCACGTTAATTTCACGAGCAGGCTGTTCCGTTGATCGGATCAACTGGAACCCTCGTCGTCGTAACCGACGGAGTGCCAACAGCTGTTCATCTTAATGACGATGGACATTGAGCTCGGCAACCTCTAAAGGGGAATTGATCTTCTGTAACGGTGTTGAAGAAGCTGAAACCTCTCTAACCAACAAGTTTCGATGTAGCGAATGTACTGGGAGAGTAACAGTCACTGATTATATATTCGCTGATGATTCTGTCCTTTTAGATAAAACATGAAATACGTTCTTGTCACAAATGAAATAAATGCCTATAGCATGTAGCGCTGAGTATGGGTTAAATTCGAACTTGTTGATGCAGTTTATTGTAGGTATTTTCTTTTTATACGAAGGGAGAAGATATTGGAATTCATAGGCCTATACATACTTTGTGTATATAAACTAATCCACTTGGAATATTATTTGATGTGTTTTTTTTTTAAGATGCATTTCGCTACAAGAACCATAATCCTGTCCTGGGCATATAATATAATATATTTTCGATTACTTTACATGGTTTGAGTTGTGTTTCATTCAGTTATTTCGTGTAACATTAAATTACATTGCTCCAAGCCTTTCATTTAGTAAGCTCTTTATTAGATCACCTCCGCATGAAAATATATATTCTTATTACATTTTGAGAAATATTTAAACTATATATCACTCAGTCAAGTGTAATTCAGAACTTGTAGATGCGCTTTACTATAGCTTTTTTTTTCTTTTTTCGTGCAAAGAGAAGTAATTCGAATTCATAGATATTTCAGCTTAGCGCAATAATCTAGGGTTACTCCAATATTAGCGAGTGTTTCAATAGCTAGTCGGTAGATCCAAATCACCGAGAGTTATTCTTCAGTTTAGCAGTCTGCTAAACGAAATTCTCAACTGTAATGGCGACTCACTCATTTTAATTTAAAAAAAAAAATTTAATCAATTTCATATGCTGTGTCTATGCATTTGTTTTGCAAGATTCCTGAAATCATGTGTTGAGACAGATATTGTTATATTTCGGGATGGTCATTTTGCTTTTGCTTTTTTTTTTTTTTTGCCAGATAACCATACGCGCTCTATACTCATTCTTCATTTCATCTCTACCATTATTCTTAAGTCTGCGTCAAGCATCCTGTGACCTCTTCAGCGACTCTCCATCCCACGTGTCTCCTCCTGACCATCCAGTTTCCCATGCTTTCAACAACAGAAATTTCGATTTCGCTCCAAAATACACCCTTTTAAATATCTTTCATTTCCCCCCGATCTTTTATTTATTTTTTGGTGAGGAGGTGTGGTGGTATCCCACGGGGAAAAATACAGAGATTACGATTCTGGAGTAAATTTTTCTGGAGAATAATTTTTAAAATTTCAAATTTTTGAATCAAAATTTTGAAATGCTGTTTTGGTGGATACAGTCGTAATCTCTGTTGATGAAAACATAAGAATCCATGAGTATTGTTCGATAACCCTTAATATTGATTTCAAATTTTTGTACAAGGCCAGCACTTTCGGTGGTGTGTGTAATTAGCTATGCCGTGAACACCAAAGGCAGAAAAGTTGCCTGATTCTCAAAGACAGCGTATTGTGGGTCCATCTCAGAGCGGGCTCAGCTAGAGTAAGATTGTATAAAACCTTGGGATTTCTCTCACCGAAGTCAACAGAATGATTGTACAATTCACCAGCAAAGGAAAAGAATCAACGTCATCCTGCTCAGGTAGACGCGAGTCCTCCGACAGATGTTTTCGAGCCGTCAAGCGGATTGTTGAAAATAATTCTCGTTGTAAGGCAGATGATGCTGCAGTGCAACTCCGAATAAGATGGGTTATTTCTGTGAGGTATCTTCATCAACTTAGCTATTGAACTGAAAACAAGGCATACCTTCGATAGCTGTACATGAAAAGTGAAAGTCCTTCTTCGGCAATTTCCGTAATTTTTTTTTTTCTTTAATTTTCTAAACTGCTTGTGTTTATGAGTTTTGTGTAAATATGTATGTATTTATGTGTGTATAAAAGTACTGCATATATATGAGTATTTGTGTATGTGTATACATAAATATATATGCATATACATATACAAAATATTATCCGAAAAATATAGTATTATACATCCATCGCGGCTGATCTTACCAATCGGTTTCGCGCAAGGAATACAACGGAGTGTTAGGTAACAATCCGATTAAATAATTTTACGCTTATCAGAGTTAGCAGATATGAAAGGGAATATGGCAATTGCTCCGCCAGAGCAATCGCCATATTCCCATCCATAATGGCCAGAGCAGTCGCCATATTTCCTTCCATATCGGCTAACTCTGATGAGCATAAGGTTTTATAATCGAATTGTTTCCTAACACTCCATTATATTCCTTGCGCGAAACCGACTCGTAAGATCAGCCACGATAGATATATAATACTATATTTTTCGGATAATATACCCACTCTATTGAAAGATACACGAATGCATCTCTTCCCTGACTTATAGCCTCTTAGACGACTCATGTACACATACAAATATACATACATGCACATAAACACATACGTATACTTACATGCACAAATATACATACACGCAAACAAGCACATACATATATACACAAAAAGTACATAAACACAAGCGGTTCAGAAAATTAAAGAAATAAGGATTTTTTACGGAAATTGCCGAAGAAAGACTTTCACTTTATCATATAGATCTATCGAAAGAATGCCGGAAACAAAAATACATTAACAAGTTTGAAGCATCAAGTAATGTCTGCACAGATAAAATGGTATAACGAGAGGTGTATATTTACTCCTGAGATGTCTTTGTATTTTCGAGGACTGTAAAATTACGGCAACAGTCTTCTAGTTTGCCTGGTTTGTTCGATTTTCAACCGAGGTCAGAGTAACCTCCATGTTAACTTGCCCTCGACACCTTATATATATATATATATATATATATATATATATATAGAGAGAGAGAGAGAGAGAGAGAGAGAGAGAGAGAGAGGCAGTTACATATTTGTATTTTGTAAATATTTATATAATCCAGTGATTATTTATTTAATATATGTTCTGTTATTATTTGCTTTAAGTTATATTGATCTACGCATGAAGAAAAAAAATCTGTCTAACCAATAATCACTTCTTAATATATTGAAACAGAGATCAGGGGTGAAATGAATCTATTTAGTTTGCCGGCAGGCTATTAATACCTTGCATGAGCAATGTAGATAACCCCATAAAAGTAAATAAAAGAGAATACTGTACAGAAAAATAAAGAAATGAAAGTACATATACAGGTATTAAGCGGAATTCGGAAGTCGATTTTATGTTTCCATGTTAGTGTATTGATTAATTTTTAGTTTGTTAAATAGGTAGATAGATGTTTTTCTATCCATCTATGTATGTATGTATGTATGTATCTATCTATCTATCTATCTATCTATCTATCTATCTATCTATATATCTATCTATCTATCTATCTATCTGTCTGTCTTTCTGTCTGTCTGTCTATCTATCTTAAGTCATAGACAAGCAAGACAAACTGATGACAA
>NC_068990.1:9264273-9265746 GCF_001194135.2 Octopus bimaculoides
GTGTCTTTTACTATGGCTTTGGACCGACCAACACTTTGGTGGACGGAAAATGAAAGAAACCCGTCGCATGTGTGTGTGTGTGTGTGTGTGTGTGTGTGTGTGTGTGTGTGTGTGAGAGAGAGAGAGAGAGAGAGAGAGAGAGAGAGAGTGAGAGAGAGAGAGAGCACCGCTTGACAGCCAGGGTTGCTGTGTTTACGTCCCCGTAATTTAGTGGTTCAGCAAAAGAGAACAATAGAATAAATACAAGGCTTAAGTAAAGTACTGGAGCCGATTATTTTATCTAAAATTCTGCAGCAGTCGTCTCTGGATATTTATCCTCTTCTACAACTGCCATCATTTAAAATTATACCGTTACTCTGTTGTGTTCATTCATAAGCATCATCTATGCTTCTCTAGTCGTTCTCAGATCTGCTATCACGGCTACACTATGTTGCGCTAAAGAGGCCTAATAAAGTTGAAACGAATGCACAGTTCTCACCATATTTTCTAAAGGTCATACTCACTTACTTCTGCATTCCACATCTCATTACAAGCATCTCCGCGTAACAGAAACGTTGCGTTCCTCAAAATCTTGTCTTAACGTGGAATTCTGTAACGCAGAAGCTATTTTCCAATGATTTCATGTTACATGGAAGATAATGAACATGAAAGTAGCTGGGAAATACGTTTCACTTCATAGAATTTCATGTTACAGCAAGAATTTCAGGCAGGCAACGTTTCTGTAATGCGGGGGTTGTTTGTAATTTTAATTATCTTAAATTTCAGTGTTCTTTCATCCTGCCATTTTTCTTTTATCAAAATTAGCCCTTCAAAGCCTAAATTTAACTGATTTACATTCCTTGTGATTATTAGATCCTATATGCTAGCACTCGTTTTTTTAAGTTTCAGTTTCGTTTCATAGTTGAGCATAGCACTCGAACGAATATCATTCGAGATGTACCAGCAATTACTGTATCAATTCCTTTAGCGGTTGAATAAAACACAGCAGTTAAATGCAACTTGTTTTCTTGTATTTATTTCTATTGGTTATTCACGACTCATTGGAACCAAGAAACAGTAGTTATACCAGGACTTGAGACACGCTAACCAATCCACTAAAGGTGCTGAATCACCTTTAGTCACGATAAAATTTTTCCTTTATGGTACTATGTTGCGCTTTGCTGTTTATATTCATTTATATATACGTAATTTATATTAATTTATAGGCGTAGGAGTGGCTGTGTGGTACGTAGCTTGCTTATGAACCACGTGGTTCCGGGTTCAGTCCCACTGCGTGGCACCTTGGACAAGTGTCTTCTCCTATAGCTTCGGGCCGACCAAAGCCTTGTGAGTGGATTTGGTAGACGGAAACTGAAAGAAGCCCGTCGTATATATGTATATATAATATATATATATATATATATATATATATATATATATGTATGTATGTGTGTGTGTGTATATGTTTGTGTGTCTGCGTTTGTCCCCCCCCCA
>NC_068990.1:9266412-9274667 GCF_001194135.2 Octopus bimaculoides
GTTATCCACCACCGCGTGACAACCGGTTTGGTGTTTACGGCCTCGTAACTTAACTGTTCGGCAAAAGGGAAAAATAGAATAAGTACTAGGTTTCAAAAAAAAAAAAAAAAGTACTAGGCTCAATGTATTTACCTAAGAATTCTTAAAGACAGTATCCCAGCATGGCCGCTGTCTAACGACTAAAACATGTAAAAAATAAAACGTAAGAGATTATTATTAATTTTTTTTTCCTTTAATTTAATTAACTTTTCGACACTAATCCATATGAAATTTCCTCTATAAAAGCGTCAACATAATTGAAATCATAGGGCCGAATACTTCAACAGGTGCACATTTATCTTCTAAATATGTTATTTCACAGAAACCTTATAATTATTAATCCCCACCCCATTTCGTGGCCCTCCCACTTTGTCAATAGTTGTATGGTTAATGCCTTTTAGAACCGACCACTAGTCAAGCACCACCTTCATAAGTACTTACGCGATAAATCAATATAATATCAACACTAACAACGGGTTATACGGCCTTCGTACACACCATAACTACCTGTCACTAACCGTCATCATCGTATCATGCATTAACTATTTTATCTGTTATTATAACATAAACCATATCCAGATACGTTATGTACGTATGCTTGTATGTATAAATGTCACTAAGTTAAAAAACAACAACAGAAATAACAGCTACCGAATCGTTATAATAATTGTAGACCAGGCAACGTCCAGCTAGCATTCACTGAATGAACCTCTAAAATCACGGTTAGTCTTACATTTTTCCTTCTTTTTTCATTTTTTTTTTTACACAAGTCACGAATGTAATTGTTGCATAAGATAAAAATAACTGTAGTCTCGACCCCTTTTTAATTCAGAAAAGCATGGTCATCATATATTCGAATATGTATTTTCTTTGTATACGAAAAGTATACAAACGGTTAATGTAGTTAAATTTTCGATTAACGGTGCCCACCTTAGACAAACACTTAGCTTTATGTCTAAAGAAGAAGTCTACTATCACGGTGGTGTTGTGACAAAATCGGCAGGTGGTGGTGGTGGACCGAATACGGTTGATTATTCACTTTCGTCTGTTACCTTTTTAAGTGATATCATACCGGAGTTGTCGTGACCTTCCGAGGCAATACCTGAACTTGCAGACCTACTGATCATCCCGTTGTTGTAGGTAATAACTAGAACTATTTAATTTATTATGTCTTTTATTTAATTCAAACTGCAAGGTGTAATTTAGGTAAATTTGGCAGCTATGTCTTGCAAGTCGAACAACCAACATAAACTCTCACGTTGGTTCGTTTGTTAAGGGGACGGCGCCAATGAAATAAGTACTAGTGACGTGTCAGGGGTCTGATCATTACATAGTTGTCACCATGTATCAATGGAATGAATCATTATCAATAATAGTATTCCCTATTACAGGGCAGTAACGAAATCGACAACACACTGCAATAATATTCCTAGTGTGAGCTTCTCTACATCATGAGTTCAAATTTCACTAGGTCGATTGCGAGTTTTATCGCTAAGATTAATTAGGTTAATTAATTTGACTTCTGATATGCTGATATAGAAATTAAGCCTCGGGCCGACCAAAGCCTTGTGAGTGGATTTGGTAGACGGAAACTGAAAGAAACCCGTCGTATATATGTATATATATATATATGTATATATATATATATGTATGTGTGTTTGTGTGTCTGTATTTGTCCCCCCACAACCGATGCTGGTGTGTTTACGTTCCCGTAACTTAGCGGTTCGGCAAAAAGAGACCGATAGAATAAGTACTAGGCTTACATGAGAATAAGTCCTGGGGTCGATTTCCTCGACTAAAGGCGGTGCTCCAGCATGGCCGCAGTCAAATGACTGAAACAAAAAGAGTAAAGAGTAAAATATGATAATTAATATATTAGTGCGGTCAGTTTAAGTGTCCCATATCATCAGTTCCAGTTACACTATTCGGATTGGCTATTTTTTAGATACAGCTCTTTATGATCCGAGTTTAAACTAGTCGAGGTCAACTTCGCCATACACCCTTTTGGATTGAGAAAATAAAGTATAAACAATTACAGTGATCAATATAATCAAGGTTCCTCTTTCTACCTATTTCTGGCCTTCTGCTTTTGTTAGAAACAATTATTTGTTTCGCTATTTTTCCCAGAATTCTTTATAAGCTAATTCTTTGCAATGATGAAATCTTGATTTTCACCTGATTTGATCTGTTTAAATGTATATATTCGTTCCATCACTTTATCAAAATTGTCACCCACCTAAAAGGACCATATCTCTTAAAAATAAAAATAAAATTAAAAAGTGAGGGGCATGCGATAGGATTTTTTAATTGATTGGGGTTTGTTTCCCATCTGTGTTTCGCTACCGTCACTGAAGTCAAATCATTATTAAGCTTCACGGGTGTAAATCAGGGACTCTCATTGTGTCTAAGTCCTAGTCTCTCGGCAGCTTTTACATTCGGATGCTTTTTATAGTCTTCAGTGATTGCCGGAGCTTCGATCTTTAGAAATCACAACACATTTCTTTCTTCTACAAAAGGCACAGATTTTAGTTAAAAAGAAACTATTTTGTCATATTTTGTAGCAAATGTAAAGGACGAATCAGTAAGTTCCATGAGTCAAAAGAATTTCACTTTAATCATCTTGATACCACCGATAATGCGACCGAGAAAGGAAAGGATTCGAGGCCGCCCCATAAATCCCAACCTGAAAATGTAAAGTATTGTCATTAGCAAAATATGTCAATGTTTGTTTTAAGATCATATCTTATTTTGAACTCTAGTGCGCCAGAGTTAAACTTTGCTCTCGTTATCGGAGTCTCCCCACTTAACACACACTATCTCCACGGAAGCCAAATTCTCACAAATTCTGCACAAAACAGAAAAGCAGAAAAGGAAAAAAAACTACCTCACCAAGAGTAGTAATATTTCCTTTTCTAAGAGCAATGAATATGAAGCAAAGCATGAAATGCTGTTGAATAAAATAAATAATTTTCATAGGTGCAGATGTAGCAGTGTGGTAAGAAGCCTGCTTCCGAACCACATGGTTCTTGATTCAGTCCCCGTGCTTGGCACTTTGGGCAAGTGTCTTCTACTATAGCCTCGGACCGACCAAAGCCTTGTGCGTGGATTTGGTAGATGGAAACTGAAAGACGCCCGTTGTATATATCTATGTGTGTGTGAATCCTTGTGTTTCTATTTGTTCTCCCACCATCGCTTTACAACCGGAGTTGGTATGTTTACGTCTCCATAACTTTGCAGTTCGGCAAAAAGTACCGATGGAGTAAGCGTCAGGCTTTAAAAATAAACCCTTGGGTCGATTTGTGCGACTAAAACTCTTCACGGCAGTAACCCCAACATAGACGCAGTCAAATGACGGAAACAAGTAGAAAAGAAATGTGTTGAAATTTAAGATTGCTTAACCTTATACTACAACATTCCGAAATAATAAAAATGTTGATCATAAAACTCAGGTGGCACCAAAGAAAATGGCGCTAGAAAGACCAGTGAGAGAAATCTCTTTCAAAAGCCTGCGAATACAGCTTAATTATATCATGAACGTTAGACAATTCTTAAGAAAATGATGAGGAACGAAAGCTTCAAACTAATTATTTCAATCGTTAATTATTATTTATAGAAGCAAAAGATAGTCCTCCAAAACATTCAGGCGAATTTAGCTTAAGCGGAGGAAACACTATATACGTAATGCGGATTTAGGAATATCTTAGAAATAAGTATTAATAAAAAGAACTTATTGGTCTCCGATTAAGAGAGAATGCAAGAAAAGTATTTTCAGGGAGAGAAAAGCATGCATACAAAATTTACCAAATGAACAACGGCTCTCTCTCCCCCTCTCACTCATACTCCTCTCTTTCTCTCACGCACTCCTCTACACAAGATCCCTTTTGTTACAATAATATTAAGTTTGGGGTTGATATAATCGACTGGCCCCCTCTCCACAAAATTTCGGGTCTTGTGCGTAGAGTAGAAAAGAAAAGAGTAGAAAAGAATAAAATCAAGTTTGGCAAAAGACATACCGGAAACCCTTGACTAGAAATAGAAGTTAATAAACATACAAACTTAAGTAGAATGACAAAATAGTAAAATAAGTGCAAGGATATATATATTTTTTATAGAAATCAATAGTTTTGATATGGTCAATGACGTTCACGTTTAGCTAGCAAAGAAAAGATTAAAGTCTTTGAAACATTCACGAAAAAATTTCCCGTTAACCAACTCGTAACCATAATTTTTATTTATTCATTTTTTTCATTTTTTTGTTAAATGAATATTTAGCCAAATAATCTACAGAAAGTGAGTTTCTTGGTAAACATAATTCAGTGACATAAAATATTTGAAGAGTCCTCAGTAAAGAATACTCTCAGTGCCTATGGAGAGTAATCTTTGTTGGTCAATTTGTTTCTAGAGTGGATTTGGTGTGAATTTGGATGAGAAACTTTTATTTTCATTTGCCAGCATCCACAGTCTAATTTATCGTTGTGAAACTCATGTGAATTATATGTGTGTAACGATAAAGACATAAAAGTGAGACATGGAATCATTTGGATTATGAAGGTGGAGATGGTTCGGGATGTCCTCGCATTTTCTTCTGTTAGTTTGTAAACTCCGGCTTAAAACGTGGAGGAAAAGAAATTATCAGTCATTGAAAAAAACAAAACAAAAAAAAGAAAAAAACTCGTACAACAAATCAATTTATCCTTAAAGCATGAATATTACTTTCTCCTTGTTTCCATTTTATAAACGAAAGTTAACAAATACACGCCTAAAGACGCTTCTCTTCTCTACTTTTCATAAATGAGCTAACGTGGAGTTTCTACCTCTTAGTTCAACCTGTTGGAAATAACAATATCTTCCATCAAATCAAACCATGCTATCTTCTAAAGAAACGAAGGGACATAGTGAAAAATGTAATCCTAGAAAAGACTATTAATTTTGCTGAATGCTTTTGAAGATAAATGTGTCCTATTACGGCTAAGATGTGGTTAAGTAATAACACACATTTTTACAAATTTTCTCCGAAGTGTGGATCTCTCTGTTTATTTCACCATTCATTTTAAGTGATACTTTAGTCTTCGTTAAAGAGGGAAATGCCTTCAGATCCTTCAGCTTTTGCTATCACCCCCAGGCGCAAAACACAGCCGACCTTCCTCGTTAAATAAGGGCACAGGATTGCTCATTCTGATGGGTTTAGTAGAGAGACTAACTGAACGGTTTCAGAGGTGGCGTTTCTAAAATCCTCTTCTGGTTACCCTATCCGCTGTACACAAATTATTTGTTGCGGCTTTCAGCGTACTTTATTCAGTTTCAGTTTAATTTAATGCTTCTTTTAAGCATATATTGACTTCAAATTTTGGCACAAGGTTAGAAATTTCGGATGTGCGAGTAAGTCGATTACATTGACCCCACTACTCAACTTGTATTTATTTTATCGACCTTGAAAAATGAAAGCAGAATCGACATCGGTGGAATTTGAACTCAGAACGTTAAGACGGACGAAATGCCGCTAAATATTTTGCCCAGCCTGCTAACAATACAGCCAGTTCACCGCCTTTTTTTCAGGCTTGTATTAACACTCGTGATAGTGTTCTCTAGATTTTAAAACTAAGCCTAAGATACATTTCTGTTAAAACCTCTAAGCCAAGAAAAATGCTTTGGGATTATAATAACTGAGTCCTTGTCTCGATGTCCTATGTTGAACTTCAAATTATAAACTTATGAATATATTACTGAAACTTCCACGCCACACCCATTTTATGTAAACATTTATTTCTTCATTTTACAGGCCCAAAGTGCTTACACTTTTATATCTGTGCATACGTTTGAATATATATAAAACATCACTATGAAATGGAAAATCGCCACAGCCGTTATCTGTTGTTTTGGCGTATTCAAAGATTTTCGACCATCTGAATCATACCTTACTTCTTATTTGACATCTGCAGACATGAAGAATTTGTCAGTTACTGATGTCAACAGTGAAGTTTATCCAGTATGGACATACAGCTATCTGGCTACTTTATTTCTAGTCCTGCTTATAACCGATTATCTTCGTTACAAAATCGTCATCATTTTTGAAGCAATCGCTTATATTACTACCTGGTTGCTGTTGCTATGGGGAAAACGTATCCTTCATATGCAGCTGATGCAAGTAGTCTATGGTTTTGCTACGTCGACAGAGATCGCCTATTATTCCTACATTTACGCTGCAGTCAGTGAAGTTCATTACCGCAAGGTATCTGGTTTCGTACGTGGCAGTAGCCTGAGCGGTCGTTTTTTTGCCGCTATTCTGGGGCAGATACTTGTAATCTCAGGCGTTAATTATTTCAAACTGAACATTATATCCACAGTTAACGTCTGCGTCGCATTCGTCATTTCTATCTTCTTACCCAAAGTAGAAAAATCGTTCTATTTTCATAAACATACTACAAATCAAAATACTGAAGACACAGACTTGGATTCTGCAAATTCTCAAAATACGATCAACACTAGTAGCATCATCCAACTGAACACTGATTCAAGTATTCATAGCACCAAGGATGATAATAGAAGTAATGACAATATTGTCAAAGTTTCTTTCAAAGACGGCATTAAAAAAATGGCCACTGACTTTATTCGATCTTACTCGCACCGTGAACTTCTCATATGGTCATTTTGGTGGGCTATGGATTCCTGTGGTAATCTTCAACTTGGTAATTATATTCAAAACCTATGGATTGAAATAACGCCCAATCGTACGCATACAAATAATTACAACGGCGCAGTGGATGCTGCATCAATGGCCCTAAGTAAGTGTTATTTTTATTGTTAATTGCTTTGTTACTACAGCTTCTGTCATCATTTTAATCTGTTATCATTATAAAGTCAATGGTGTGGAGGCGCAATGGCCCAGTGGTTAGGGCAGCGGACTCGCGGTCATTATTGAGCGAAAACACCTAAAGCTCCACGAGGCTCCGGCAGGGGTTGGTGGCGAACCCTGCTGTACTCTTTCAACACAACTTTCTCTCACTCTTACTTCCTGTTTCTGTTGTGCCTGTGATTCAAAGGGTCAGCCTTGTCACTCTGCGTCACGCTGAATATCCCCGAGAACTACGTTAAGGGTACACGTGTCTGTGGAGTGCTTAACCACTTGCACGTTAATTTCACGAGCAGTCTGTTCCGTTGAGCGGATCAACTGGAACCCTCGACGTTGTAAGCGACGGAGTGCCAACAACAAAGTCAGTGGATAACAGAACAGTTAGATTACCGGTCAAAGAATCTTGTATTGTTTAAGTACGCCCATTTGTGTAGTGAGTTTAAAGCTCATCGATTCGATTTTACATTTTATCATTGTTTTTACTCTCAAGAACTGGAGTCGATGTAATTACTAATGCTGGAGAACATTGTTGTTGCTTAATTAAAGGTAGAATCGGTTTGGAGGAGTTACATCTCGTTATGCTGAGATTCAAATTCTCGGTCGTTGTCAGTTTTGCTTTCCAGCTTTTCAGGGTCAATAAAACAAAATACCAGTTGTATCGAAGTATTCGAATTTACCCATTCCAAATCATATGGATTTGTATTTATACCAGAAACCGTCATTAAATTACTTTCCTTTGCGTTTTACAGTTTCATATATCTACTATCAATAAAGTAAAAAGTGAATCGGTCAAGTTGTGGTCCTTTACCAATCTCAGGAACTATTATAAAGCTGTGACTGATCTAAAGAAGAGACAATAGGACTAAATGTTTTCTGATATTTATTTATGTAACTTTGCCTTCTCAGTTGAGAATCCTCTCGGGTCGTCTTTCACTTTCGTCCCTTTGGGATTTCTCAAATAAATACCAGTTAAATACAAAGGTATATTTAATCGTTTCCATAACAAACCAACAGCGTATGTGGACTATTGCCAACGTACAAAGTCCTTATATTGCAGATTAGCCCCATGTAAACCGTGATCGAGCAGAACTATGGTATAAAGCATTCAAACTGCGACCATCATGTCAACGTTTTTGTTAGGGAGCTAGATAATCCTGTGTAAGCTTTCATTTTTTTCATCGATTAAAAATATGCTTGAAGGTGGAATCGAAACCGGATTGCCCCCTTCTCTAGGATTTATACATGAAGATGTGGAGAATATTGTGTGTATCGAAATAAATCGCTTATTTATCTACATCACACACACACACACACACACACACACACACACACACACACACACACACACACACACACACACACACAC
>NC_068990.1:9276995-9278468 GCF_001194135.2 Octopus bimaculoides
ATATATATATATATATATATATATATATATATATATATACACAGAATATACATAAGATATATATATATATACACACAATATATATTCAATTCTTGGGGATTAATCGATATGCGGGTATTCTATTTCAGATATTACAAAAATAACCTAATGAGTATATCTGACAGTAAACTTAAAATATTAAAATAGTAAAAATAGTTTTTAAAAAGGACAATAGTTATTCAAATATATTTTCAAATAAAGAGTTGGATACTCAACATCGAGCAGTGTGGGCAATATCATTTCCTCTATAAATAATAAGAAATTAAATAATTATTATAATAGCATAATAAATAATAGCTCTAGCCGTAATATAATCTATAGTGATAGAAGACTTAATCAACATATAAAAAAATGTTCATGTCGTGATAAGATTAAATGTAAGCTCTCTAATAATTGTAAAATAGATAATGTAATTTATAAATGTATAGTTAGCTCTAAGTAACAATAATAATAGAATTATAAATAAGGCTTATATTGGATCTACAGTGAATGAAATTAAAAAAAGAATATCCCAACACTACCAGACCTTTAAAAATCTCAATTTAAGTAAGTCTACAGGATTAAGTAAATATATATGGGAATTAAAATCTAGAAAAAGAGAGTACGCTCTTAATTCGAATATTATAGGTAGAGCGCACTCCTGTATTATTGGGAATAAAATATGTTTATTATGCCTAACTGAATTCATGAAACTACTACAGTCTAGAGATGAATTACTAAGTACATATGATGAACGAGGAGTAAAATGTATGCACCGAAGTAATTTTACATTTTGTAAAATGAAGTACTGAGCCCCCAACGCCTGAATCAAATAACCACATAATTTTATTTCTAAAGAACTTGAATAGACCATATGAATAAATTTTAAAAAAATGATAATGAAATAAATAAAAAAAATAATGCAATAATTTAAATAAAATGAATATATGAATTAAATATTACTAGAATTATATAATAACAAATTAGATATAATTTGAAAATAATAATAGAGGATAATTTAAAATTAAAACTATGTATAGTGTTATTACCCCCCTTTGGTACTTATCAGTTATAAATACCCATAGTTCCCTGCTATCTTCCTCAAATCACTATTTTAGTACCAGCAAAAAAAGTAAGATATGTATTTGAATTTTTCTTGTTATATATCAAATTTAAACACAGGCATTTTTATTCTGATGTTTAATCTTATATCTCACATTCTGTATTTGACATACACTTGATTTTACATGATTGATATATATACTAATTCATATTTATAATGTATAATTTATAAATTTTAATTCTTAATATTACAAAGTATAATTTTTATTCTTAATTTTTATTCTTAATTTCTAATTCATAATTTTTAATCTTTAACGCTTAATTGTATTGCTTATTTTTAAAGGGATGTAAAATTAGATATATAATATTTTGAAATAGAACCTGAAGAGATTT
>NC_068990.1:9279677-9289028 GCF_001194135.2 Octopus bimaculoides
CAATATATATGATACATGTCTACAATATATATAAAATAATATATACGTATGTGCAATGATTATTCTACCCACAGCGAAAATTCCAATATTGAAATGAATCTCACCCACCACTACCATCCACCAGGTTTTATTTTTTGTCGTGCACTACAAGTTCTTAGTAACTCAGAATCAGCCAGAAGGTTTTTTTGAAAGAATATAGCAGATTGTAACCTCTCTTTCTTTCTTTCTCTCTCTCTCTCGCACGCACAAACGCGCTCTTATACACATTCACTGATACATATACCCACTCTTGCACTGAGTTTACACCAAGGAATTATTGCTATAAATTAGATGACAAAGTTCAATTGTCCAGCAATAAACATTGATCTCCTGATTTGGTGTAAGTTATTATGTTCGTCTATCGAATTTCATGTTAAATCTATTTTGGGGATGTCGAAAAATATATTTTTCCAGAAAGTAATTTTCAACTCCAGGCAAAGTTTTATGCTTTTATTTATATTTAATATTTCATATTATACCAACCGAAACAAAATATCGAATGAAATGTCGGTGCAAAGACCATGGTGCCAAGATAATTAGGTTTGCAATTTACCAAAAATCTGAACGCTGCTTTTTGCCCTGAAACCTTTGAGTAGTAAATTACTACTGCCACTGTTTACGAGCTTCAACAGTTGGTTTAATTTTATGCTTAAATGCTCTACTACACATACACACTGGCGCACGCTCACACACACATACAGGCGCACTGCGCACGCATACACATAAGCTCGCGCACGCGCACTCGCACATGGGCGCACGCACACATGCACATACGCAGTGGGATGGTTTTATACTGCCAGATCATATTGGCCGGTGATCCTGTAGGGAAAGTAACACATATTGAATTTCTGTATGATCCGAACTCGCACTTTTCACTATTTGGCAAATGTTTTCTGACCAAAGAAAATTTTCATGCTAGATTTCGTTTAGTTAGAAATGATTTCTGTCTCCTCTGGTCATTGTCCACATCTGTATGTAAGCGTGTATGTGCCTAATATAGACAAAGAGAGAGGGCGGCGAGCTGGTAGAAACGTTAGCACGCCGGACGAAATGCTTCGCGGTATTTCGTCTGCCGTTACGTTCTGAGTTCAAATTCCTCCGAGGTCGACTTTGCCTTTCATCCTTTCGGGGTCAATTAAATAAGTACCAGTTACGCACTGGGGTCGATGTAGTCGATTTAATCCCTTTGTCTGTCCCCTCTATGCTTAGCCCCTTGTTGGCAATAAAGAAATAAGAATCGTTAGCACGCCGGGCGAAATGCTTAGCGGTATTTCGTCTGCCGTTACGTTCTGAGTTCAAATTTCGCCGAGGTCGACTTTGCCTTTCATCCTTTCGGGGTCGATAAATTAAGTACCAGTTACGCACTGGGGTCGATGTAGTCGATTTAATCCCTTTGTCTGTCCTTGTTTGTCCCCTCTGTATTTAGGCCCCTTGTGGGCAATACAAAGCGGGTGCATGAATGCAGGTGCTTTATGTAAACTTCTTTGTTAAACTTATGAACCGACAAACACGGCTACGTTCACAGTTCGTTTCCTTTGTAGTATTCTTTTTTTATATCTTCTAATTCTTTTTTCTCTTTCTGTGTTCCAAATAATGATTTTGAAAAGAATTTTCAGAGACACGAATTTATAAGGAAGGGATAAATTTGGCCGAACTGTTGCCGTTTTAAGGCATATCCACACTAGACAATTGTCCGGGGGCCTCACGTGCCTCATGGTTTTAGAGTCTCAATTCTGATTTGTGTATACTGTAGCTTGCTGTTATTGAATACTATAAGGCCCAGTGCATTGTAATACCCGGCGACCTCTGATGCTAGTAAGGCATCCTTGCCGTTACCTATTTTTTACCTACAGATAATAAGAGCAAAGCCGACTACATCGGGATATGAAATCAGGTCTTAAAAACAAATGTGAGTTTCTGTGCGTGTTTCCATGACGTCTTGGTTTATATATCAGCCCATTTTGTGAAGGGCAGAGAGACCGTACAGCAACTAATATGGGTCTTATTTGAAATCAGGTTAACCCCATGACAATTTCATTGGTCCACCAACCACCAGTACAAAGTAGAATCACTCTGTAGCACTTTCAGTTCTTACCTCCAGCTAAAGGCAAACTAAGAAATATAATAATGAATGTAGAAATAAAGAGAACAAATAAAGTGAATATTGGCTTAAACTGTGAGAATAATAAACACTTTCGGAACTCCTTTAACTTTTATATGTGCATCGTCAACGAAACACTTTTCATGTTGGTTTGGAATTAAATGTATCTGAGTAGTAATTTTATTACTGAGCAAACGAAATCAACAAAACAAGAAGTGATAATTTATTTCTTCATATCGAATCCATTCTCCAAGAAAAATTGATTTTCTATAGTATGAACTACCTAAATTTTTCTTTCAAACGGTTTTTAAAAGTTACATTAGAATTCGCGAACAATAAAAGTTACATTATTTTCACTGAAACACCGCTCAGAAAGTACACATTGATAGCAAGATAGGAATGTGGCAAAACAAGATGAGAAGAGAGGGGGCGAGAAAAGACATAAATTTTTTTTCAAAAGCCAGAATAGCGAAACCTCGTGGGTTCCAGCGAAAATGTGTGAAAATATCTTATGAAATGTTGATACAACAAACTTGGGTGAAGTTTTAGACTGGAAAAATCTGCTAAAAATCAACAGTACTAAGACTCTTGAGGATCAGCGAAGTTTTGCTTCATAAATTTATTTGTTTAATAAAGAATTATTGATGTTATCTCTTGGCTTTCTTTTTACACTTTCTTCAATTTTATGGTATCACTTTTAGCCAAAAGCCCAACAACACCCCGTGGGAACACACACACAAACACACACTTTCCTCTCTCTCTCTATATATATATATGTCTATACATATATATATATATATATATATATGTGTGTGTGTGTGTGTGTGTGTGTGTGTGTGTGTGTGTGTGTGTGTGTGTGTGTGTGTGTGTGTGTATATATATATATTTATAGCTATATATATATATATATATATATATATATATATATATAATGCGAGTGCGTGTTTTATGTACGTATATATACGTGTGTGTGCGTGTGTGTGCCTGTTTATATGTAAGTAATGTAAGTACATACAGGGTGAGACATTGTTTATGCCATTTGTGTGAATTTAGACCTTCATCAGTTTTGACATAGTGCTGATTATGGCAGACTCGAGAGACTGTATGGTATAATGGAAGTATTGATTGACTTCTCTGTTGACTACGTTCCCTATTTAATATTCCACTGAACTGAGGTCTGGTGAACCAGGAGGTCCTGTTTCTGGAAGGATATGATCACGGAGATTGGCACGCCTCCATGCTTGGGTTGTCCTAACCTTACGACACAGCGTAGAATCTGGTTGAATGACGTATGGTCTTCCGTTGCGTACTCTGTCTATCCAACGCCTCACAACTTTCTCCAACATCTCTGTGTAGACAGCGGCATTGACTCTCAAGCCCTGAGATAAAAAGTGAGAGGGTATGAATCTCGCTCGTTGCTGGCAACTCCCAGAACCATCACAGTTATTGGGAACTTAATATGCTTGACTGCTGGAACGTCCACCATCTGCCGTTCCTTTGATTTACCTTTTAAACCCGATCGAAGTTTTTTTCATCGGAGAAGTATCAAATCATTCCAGTCTGTTGGTGTTTTAACTTGTTTAGCAAGCACCTTGCACGGATCAAACGATTCTCTCTCGTTACATCAGACATAAACTTACCCCGCCGCATCACAAACGATTTGTGCTAGATGTTCTCGTGCACAATTCATATGATAATGAATTGATGTATTGTGAAACCTTGAGATCTTTGTAATAACTGATTGACTTTACAGAGGTTTTAATTGGTTATTTCTTTTTCTTGTTTACAAAATTATATGCTCTGATGGTATCATGGCCCTATACTTGTGTTTGGGGCTTAGCTATTGATGTTGGCTCCTCATCAACAGTTTCCAGCTCCTTTTGAATTATGACATCGAAAGATCGAGCAACTTTCAGGAAGCAAGCTATCTTTGTAACACTATGCTGTGCTTTTAAGGCAACGATTAAAGCGTGCCTTTTTGTTAGATGAGTCTGAATAAAAGGTAAAAAGAAAGAAGTTAGAAGAAATGGCGCTTGAAAGAGGTGTGCTCCCAAAACTGACGCATGCTGTGTGTGTGTGTGTGTGTGTGTGTGTGTGTGTGTGTGTGTGTGTGTGCGTGTGTGCGTGTGCGCGTGCGCGTGTGTATGCATGCATGTATGTATGTAGATAGATAGATAGATAGATAGACAGATGGGAGAATTGTAATTCTGGCTATCGCCTCATTGGAACATCAGCGTAATATTCCAAAATCAGAAAGGAGATCCATACAACTTCGATGGATATAAATGAAAGTATTGCACTACACCAAAGTAAGATCTAGTAGGCTTAAAATAAGCCCTGCTGAGGGAATAATAAAAATAATAATTGAAATGCAGAAAGTATAAGTCAAATTGGCATTACAATTGTTTTCATAAACGCTCAATATTTTTATTCCATATCTCTCACAATGTTATGTAATACAAGCCATAATGTATGGAAATATGTAATAACTCTACAGACCATTCGCTTCCTTTGATGTCATGATCTGAAGATACCATCGACCAAGTAAATGTTTTGGGATGAGTTCAATTGGGTGTAACACAATATTTAAATAGACCGAATACTTATAACTTTTATTTGATATCTCCTGTAGTTTTTAGAGAATAAATCTTAAAAGGTAAAGAAGAAAGTCAAAATAAAGTTAAAATAAAGCCGGTTGGAATTTATCTTATAGATCAAGGCATTAACTATAGACTATAGAATGAACATCAGCCATTTAATGACTTTTACGGCGACAGTAGCAGCCAGAGAAGATTTGCAAAGGAAGTATACGCTTTTAATTCACCCACCCTTCTCAATCCTATCGAAATCACACACTCATCGACAAACACAAATACACATAGTGACATGAAAGCATCCACATACCTACACAGATATAACTGCAATTCTAACATCACTGCACTCATACGATATGGGCACGCATACGCGGATAAATATATATATATATTGACAAACACAAATATACGACAAATTTTATTTGTTTTTCTCTCTTCCGGAAGATCGTGAAAGGATATTAATGATGTCTCTTTCTTACAGCTAAACAAAACCAGGAAAGAAATTGCTTCACTTAACGGCAAATGAACTCATTATATATAAGGCGGACTACACAATGGAATCATAAAGCTGTTTAAATAAAGAAATCATCGCAACAGCTTCATTGATTAACTTTATGCTAGCAGCTCTGATCAAATAGACTTACAGCAGGATTTAGAATTGAAACTGCTTTAGCCCTGTAAAAAGAAATATTTTACAGCATATCAAGCAACAGCCAATTATATTACAGCTGTAATCATATGATCGATGGAATTTTTCATGATTTTCCTGCCACAGCTTGGCTATAACTATAGAAGCGTGAGACAATCAGTGCGGAAGTTGAGACAGGAGCCTGAAAGTACAGACGAACCCAGGAATCTTGGTCGCTGCACGACCTCGGGTTGAAAAGCATCACTTTAACTACAATGCCCTTCTCTAAACACATAACACGGGATTCTTACATCTCACCGCATTAATACGTTGCTAGCCAATTATCAACCAAAACGCAATGTATATTCCTGACTCTCTTCAGGTAAACAGTGACACAACATCAAGCAAGTAACCATTGTAAATATTGTAAAGGTTATGTATGAATCAATGGTCTAGTCATAATTCTAAATGTTCTTGGTTTTATATGGGGAAAAAACGCGCGGCCTGAATCAGCCTTACCAAATAATACCGACCTGTGAATGAACTACAAAGTTTTTCTAGTGGTGCTATTCTAACTTTTTTCCGTTGATGATTTGAGGGAGGTTTGTTATTACTCGTATGTCTATTGCTCACATAAAAACTTGTAGTGGAGATTATATTTGAAACCAAGTTTGCTCAATGACGAAAAATAGGCCACAATATATCAGGTGACTTGCTCTGAATTTTGATCAATAGTATTTCAGCTGCAATCGTACGACAAATGGAATTTTCAATAAATTTTCCCACCAAAGTGTGGTCATAAATATTATAGAAGAGCAAGACAATCTGTGCAAAGGTTGAGAGAGGTTCCAGACGAGAGAGACGAATACAGGATTCATGGTCGGCTGCTCGATCTCGAGTTGAAAAGTATCACTTCGTCTACAACGCACTTCTCCAATCACATACACAAAACATTCTTAATTATCTCACCTCTAACTACTAATACGAACATGTAGCTTGCCAACTCTTAGCAAAATACTACATACACATGATACTCATTATTGGCAATCAGTGATAGAGCCTCCCTGACCAGTAACTTTTGTCATCGTTGTAGTGTTCTTGTATAAATAAACAGTCAATATAATGGACTTTTTTTATAAGGGAAAAACACGCAGCCTAAACCTATCTAACCAAATAACCTAAATATTCAACAACCCATTAATCCAAGTTACAAACCTAATTTAGATGTGTTGTGGCCTAGCGTAGCAGGACCATCTAAAGAATGGCTCCGTCCAGAAGGCTGGTAAAGGAGATATCACTTCGCGAAGAAAGAACAACGTATATTGAACATCTCAGAACCAAGTTGCAGTTTTTATGCCTTTTAATTGAGGTCTCAGATATGTACAAGTAGAGTAAGTTATACAAAATATTTACAAGTGAAGACCATGTTCATCTTCTGTGGAATCCAAGCCATAGTGGCTTAATGCGTACTTGCTGTTGCTTGTCTCATGGTTGTGCATCTCTCTCAGATGAGATTAAGAGCTGAGGAAATCACGTCTTACTCGCTGAGAGCCTCGGTGAAAAAGAGAGAGAGAGAGAAGTCCCATAATTCCAAAGTTACACGCCAGTCCACCTAGCGGCGAGCTATTGAGACAGCTACCGTCAGGGGAGGTAACTGCACCTACAGCCACCCCCACTAAGACCGCAAACGGTCGGACTAAAGGAAAGTAGGCGAAATGGACGTGTGAGATGGGAAGGCACAGAAAATGAAGCATGGCAATACAATTGCATGAACAATGCAAAGTTACAAGCATGGAAGAAACATGCAGAAAAAAAAATGTCTGTTCGTGAAGGGAACAAAATGTGTGATACATAGATAGTCTCCTTTTGTCTTCGACTGGCAAGTCAGAAAATAGGAACAGTCTTGCTGAAGAAAAAATGTGTGTATGTTGTGTGTTTGTACATGTGTACAGCGTTTCTTTGTTTGCAAGCAAGTGTGTAAAATGTACAATGTTGCTGAGAAGAGAAAAATGCGTGCGGTGTGTGCACAACAGACATAAGAGTATATTCACCGGAACAGTTTATGACAAGGCAAACTTATGAAATATAGATTGCCTTGGACAGTTTCTTCGGCCAATGAACCGATCAGGCCGAGCGTGTCATGTAGGGTGAAGAAGAATGTGTTTGCAAAGTCTGTTTGGTAGTGAGTGGGGGAGGTGCTTGTGGTAGTGGAGGTGTCTGTGAGAGTGGACGTGTCTGTGGTGTGATAGGTGTGTCTGCGAGTGGTATAAGTGCTTCAGGAAAAGCTTTATTCACTCTGCCAATAGAGATAGTCTCTTTTTACCGTTAATGTCCACGGTAAACAGTTTAGGCGTGCTCTTAAGAACACGATAGGAACCTGAGTAAGGCGGTGTGAGTGGTCCTTTGGCGGAATCATTCCATATGAATACATGACTCCATGTGGAAATATCACGTCGGGGTCACCAATTATAACGAAGATGGTTAATGGGGATTATGTGTGAATGTATATATACATATCTATAAATTGCGATGAAACAAACTGGTAAGCGACAATTTATTCTCCGTTATAAAATACAATTATTGCCATACATGAAATAAAATAACATAACAGGTTACAACAGAGATGTGTGAGAGACTTCGTGGTTAGGATGGACTGTTGATCTTGTAGACAAAGTTGAGGTAATATTGGTGGTGTGTAGAGGCAGCCGTTGGTTTGTTGGTCGTATGGTGTTCACACAGCAACGATGTAGGCAGGGGCCTGGTAGAGATGAACGCGGAGACTGGCTGGTGTCAGATGCATCTTTGTCAGAGACGAGTTGCGTGAGGTCAGTGGCATGTGCCAACGACGTAGAACAGTTGAGAACTGCACTTCTTATAGAGAATAGTGGGCTCCCAAGAGAGATGAAAAATTTTCCGCCAAGAGAACACGTGATACATTTTAGCGCATCTGATTAGTTGACCGTGTAATTTGGCACAATTGTTTAGGGGACAATTTGCGCCAAAAAACTAACCTATCAGAACAATGGTTTTTATAGCTAAGTGTTTTCTGCTACGTCCAGACAACGCCTATAAATGAAAGGGAGAGAGATTAATTTGCTATCTTTTAATTTGTCGATCCGTTCTGCTACATGATAGGTTCTCAAAGTGGGCGCTACGCACTCCGGTGGGCGTTGAGACGGTCCAGGTGGGCACTGGTGCCTAATGGAGAGAAAAAGGAGGCATTGAGAGGAAGGCAGTGGACTGGGGGATGCTATGAATTTATTATAATATCATTATAGTATTGTATACAAATTATATATTATGTTAAATATCAAATGATTTATAGTATATATAAATTAGTAAAATATAAAATATCTATTTATATTCATAAAAATAGGGGTGTGGCGCTGAGGGTATTATGTAGCCATGAGAGGGGCAGTGGACCAAAATGTTTGAGAAACTGCGCTGCACTAATGTGCTAATTTGCATTTATTTGTTGTGGCCTGCGAGTCACTTCCCGTTTGAGCAGTCGACAGAGCAGTTTTCTGTTTTGCTCACATGTATATATAAGTATTTATAAGCATATGCTTATTGCTATATAGATATTATTTTACTATTACACCCGTTTCAGGAGGAAAAGTTTACCCGGAAGGTATATATTACATACTTATATTTATCATTCTCAATATAACAGGAATCTGGCACAGCCGTCACTATCATTAGGTATGAAATAAAACCTGTTTCATCTGGTTACGGTTGATGAGGTCTACAATTTAGGCACAGGGTCAACAGTTTTTGAGAGGATTAATACTTGTAGCAGTTTTACTGTAAATTGCTTGACATAAATGAGCGTGTATCATATTTAAACTACAGTATCTGAAAAGTATACGAGCAGCTGGGACTAAGTGTGTAATTAGCTTCACACACTGAAGGTTATAAATATATCTATCTATCTATCTATCTATCTATCTATCTATCTATCTATCTATCTATCTATATATATATATATA
>NC_068990.1:9289409-9290835 GCF_001194135.2 Octopus bimaculoides
TATATATATATATATTTATACATACACACACACCCACATATATGTATATATGCACATCAGTCGATCTGTCTGTCTGCTCGTATGTATGTATGTCTCACTAAGGACGAAAATAAACGTATGTAGTGAGTTGTTCAGTTGTCTAGACAGTTCATCGTAAGCACATCAGTCAACTACTGAACAGTTTTCATATGGAATGTCTTAGGCAAATATGCAAATCTAAGTCGGATGATAGAGTATAGAATAGTTCTATCCTGGAAATATATGGAATATCCGGAACAGAAAAGCTTTCTCAATCAGGTCTCAGGTGCGATGGTGTGGACACATCTTTCACATGAATAATGCAGGGCCGGTCTCAGGAATTTTCCGAAGGGTGGGCACAAAGTCAGAAGGGAATACAGTTCCAAGAGAGAAGAGTAAAATAACATTATTTAGAAGGGCGTGCTTCTTTTCTTAAGAAGGGTACGTGCTCCTCAGACTCCCCCCCCCCTGTAATGGTCGAATACCAAAATAAATATTTTATGGTCAGCTTGTAAATTCACGACATAACGTTGGCCAGTCACTTCCACGGTATAAGTACACATTCAAAGATGATCTGATACGCCTGAATATTAGGAATGAAAAGTTTGAGAATTATGCGAGAAACCGTGAAGACTTGAGGAGAGAGCGTCTTTTCTAGCTTTAAAATTTCGAAACTCAAAGAGTACTTCGTTCGGAGCAGTTACAAGGAAATAGGAAAGTAAACCAATAGAGTAACTGTCTTCCCGCAAACCACCATTGTCCTCTTTGTGATTTGTCAGCTAGATCACATGCCGGTTTAAGAAGTCAGGCTCGCCACATGAAGAGTCACCAAGTGAGATGAATGAATTGTAAACATTGGTGAATAGTAGTAACAGTAATGTAATTGTGTTGTTGCTTGTCTATTTGGTTGGATTTTTTTTCTGCTTTCTTTGTATTCTCGTTCAACATTGACATGTCGTCTTCGACAGAAGCGTGAGTCATACAGACACACACACACACACACACACAGAGGAAATCTGTAATTGTCACTAAATGCAACTGAGGGTGTTAGAACACCAGAACCCAGAAACATGTAGTTAGCAAGCAAATTCTTACCACATAGTCACACCTGCGCCTATACACAGCCACATGTGCACCTATGTACAGTCACGTTTGCGTGTAGACATTTACGCCTGTGCTATATTTAGCCACGCCTGTGCCTGTACATAGCCACGCCTCCACCTATCTATCTATCTATCTATCTATCTATCTATATCTACGATCCCTTTTGATCGAAAATCTACCCCCCACCCTAATATTTTCTCTCTCTCCTTCCCCTTCCCAAAAAGAAAAGCTCTACTTTGTACCTTGTCCCCTCTGTGTTCAGCCCTGTGTGGCTAATAAAGAAACATATCTATTTATCTCCCCC
>NC_068990.1:9290861-9293711 GCF_001194135.2 Octopus bimaculoides
GAAGAAAAGATCTACATTGTAATTTGTCCATTTTCTGTATTTAGCCCTCGGTGGCTATAATAAAAAGATATCTATACATGCATACACACACACATATATATAATTTTCAGAATAGTTGACTGTGATCAATGAATATATAATAGACTGACAGGTTAACACTCTACAACATGTAAGTAAAATGACTCTAATAGTTCTTTAATATCTATATTTATCTTTCAAAGCTGAAACTTTTGTTCTAAGTTGCTATCTTTAGCAGGTCAGGAGACCATGCAAAAGGTTCGTGTGCTGTCCCTAAGGGGACAAACAGTCTCTACTTGTGATATCAAGGGTGGACTCAGTGGGGGCCTGAGTATCACGTGCCCTCCTCAAGAAAAGAAGTGAGCCCTTCTTAATAATGTTATTACGCCCTTTTCTCCTGGAATTGCATTCTCTTCTAGCCTTGTGCTCTCCCTTCGAAAATTTCCTGGGACCACGCTGGGTATATCTGGCAATCGAAGTATCGATTGGCTAAAATTGCATAATTTTAAATGTTTGTAAACTTTTAATTACTCATTTCTAGAGAAAGGCGGCGAGCTGGTAAAATTGTTAGTGTGCCAGCCAAACAAAATTTTAAGCTGCATGTCGTCCGTCATTACGTTCTGAGTTCAAATTCCGCCAAAGTCGACTTTACTTTTTATCTTTTCAGTAAAACAAGTACCATACAATGGGGTCGATACAATCGATTAACAGCACCCTCTTAAAGTGCTGGGTTTGAGCCTGTAGCAAGCACGTCCGCAGTTTGGCTCTTTACCTTTAAGTACCCACATTTTGGCTCATTACGTAATGGTCGAGTCCCTCTAGATTTACGCGGGCTGTCCACGCCATCACGTGACAGACCAGCCAAGCGCACTACCCTCAGCTATATAAGAGAGCTTTACCCGCTATTTCCTCAGTGAGGTGGGTTTTGCACGATGGAGTTCGGATCTTCGGCAGAGAGCAAGTTTTATTTTCGTAGGCAGCCTCAGCTATTCTTCGACGTGTACGTTGTTCCTGTCCTCCAGCAGAAATTATGTCTCATATGTGTTTTTCTTGTTCTGTCCAGCATACATCATCATTATGTACCAACTGCACGTTAAACCTTTGTGTATATATTCTGATCTTTCTTTCAAGATGTATCTCTTTGCCGTCATTGCATTTAATCCTGGTTCCCCCCTTCTTCCTTTATCTATACGCGCAGCCTTACTCAAACCGACATTATTTATCAACCCAATCTTCGGCAGTTAAAAGCCAATATTTGAAACCATTATTAATTTCTAAAGAAAAAAGAAATTACTGTGATTTTCACCATCAGTATCCATAGCTCCATCAGAACTACAGATTTTGAAGCTTCGAGAAACTTCAAGTGGTTGGAAGAAATTGAAAAAGATCCTTGAATTCTATTAATCTGTAATAGATACAGTTTCAATAGTTTGTTTTCATGTATGGATGTGATGTATATATGTGTGTGTGTGTGTGTGTATTCTTTTATTCTTTTACTTGTTTCAGTCATTTGACTGTGGCCATGCTGGAGCACCGCCTTTAGTCAAACAAATCGACCCCAAGGACTTATTCTTTGTAAGCCTAGTACTTATTCAATCGGTCTCTTTTGCCTAACCGCTATGTTACAGTGACATAAACACACCGACATCGGTTGTCTAGTGATGGTGGAGGGGACAAATACAAATACACAAACACACACACACAGATATATGTGGATCGTTGGCGATTTTTTTCCTCCGTCTTCATTTTATCTTGGACTTTCCTCTGTCTCCTGTTTCTGACGAGAAGCTTTGCTCGAAACGTAAAACTACTTTTCTTTCTTTCCCTGAGCGTCTGCTAATATTTTGCATGTACCACGTTCTCGCATTATTGTTTTTTCTTGTGTTTTTCCTAGGTGTTTTTTGCGGGGGGGGGGAGATTAACTATATATATATAGATGTAGGTATGTACATATATGTATGGATATATATATATATATATATATATATATATATACGATATACTTCTTTCAGTTTCCGTCTACCAAATTCACTTACAAAACTTTAGTCAGCCCGAGGTTATAGCAGAAGACACAAGGTGCCACGCAGTGGGACTGAACCCGGAACCATGTGGTTGAGAAGCAAGCTTCTTACCACACAGCCACTCCTGCGTGCTTATGTTTCTTTTTTATTGTTTACTTTCTGTACCCCTAACTAGTAAAGAAGACTCATTTACAAAGCTTTCCCTCTCTGACTTTAATATTTGTTAATAGGCGTTTTAAGAGATATACAACTCCGGTAACCAGATGTATTTCTTTCGAAACATCTGCTGTTTCATCGCAGTTCTTTCACGGAGTCATGTGTGCGTGTGTATTTTCTTTTTCCTTTTTCTTTGGGAGGAATGGAGAACAGCAAGAAATCACCTCGTTCTATGAAAGAATCTCCACGTTGCCGGTGTCTTCTCATGTCTATGATAATCTAGTTTTCAAATCCTTCGATACAAGTCGCACAAATGTCAAAATCCCCAACTGATTCTTCGGCAATTTCCGTCCATCCATCCATGCAGAAAGCTGGACACGGTCGCACTGAAATATATACATACACTCATTATCTTTCGTATACCCGTACATACATAAATACATATACATACATCTATTTTTTTGTATGTAGGTATGCAGATTTGCGCGTATATATCAATTTGTGTGAGTGCGCATATACAATATGTATATTTTTTTATGTATATGCATTTGTGGAAATGTATTTATGTGTGTGTATATATAAATAAAAAAAAGGAAGTCTGTTGTGTGGAATTATTCTGTAGTAATGCCCTTGTAGTGGCGCCTTATATATATAT
>NC_068990.1:9297360-9299618 GCF_001194135.2 Octopus bimaculoides
TATATATATATATATATGTATGTATGTTTGTGCATGCGTATGCATGTATGTGTATGTATGCTCTGTACCAGTTAGCGGCTGGAGTCCGTTTCTCACTCACCAGCATTTTTTTTGTATCTCAATATACTGAAAATTGTTTACCTTTTTACGATTATGTTTGTGTGCGTGTGTGAGAGAGAGGGGGGAGGCAGAAAGAAAGAGAGAAAGAAATAAAAAGAGAGAAGAAGAAAGAGAGAGAGAGAGAAAGAAAAAGAAAGAAAGGCAGAGAAAGAGATAAAGTGTGTGTGTGCGTGTGTGTGTGTGTGTGTGCGCGAGCGTGTTATCGTCGGTTTCATTTTGCCTCTCTCTCAAAAACTTCCAAGGCAAATGTCGGTTTAAACAGGATATAAAAAACAGTAAATAAATAAAAACTCTTTACGGGGAAATTGCCAAAACAATCAGCTGAAGATTTTCACCGAAGTATTGCCTATATAAGTGTAAAACATTGCGAAGACTTCAACAATCTTTCATGTTATTTAGTGCTGAAGTCGAAGAGGTCTCAGTAAATATTTACCCTGTAACAGATGCTTCTGCTTCTGTGAAATGTAAACAAAACAGTCGAAAGGGGAAGTAACTCTATGTACTAAACTATTGTGTCTAACAATATATTTACGAAGATGCACTTTAAACCAGTTATACTTTCAGTTTACATTACCAAAAATGCTTTTTGTTTTTTTTTTCTCAATTTACATTAAAGTACTAGTAAGGACCAATCGTATTTCTTCTTATAGGGTTACATATTCGTCTTTTCGTTCTTCAACTATCGTCTCTCTGATGTTGACACATAATCTTAAGTTTGAGTTGAGTATATCGATATCAGTACATGACTAAGGCATTATTTTATTAATTGTGGAATAGTGAAAAGCAGAGTTGACCCCGGCAGGATTTGACCTCAGAACGTAAAGGGCCATAACTGAGCACTACAAGATATTTTGTCCGACGCTCTATTCCAATGTTACTCTTTCCTTATCTCACAGTAAGTAACATTCTTATAAAATCGTACGTGTGATCATGTACTGTTTAGAAAGTGCCGTTGTTTATTAAAAATAAAATGCGTTGATGTTGATGTGTGTATATTTTTCTATATCAACTGATGCGCAACCATGTATTTGTGAGGACGGATGTAACCTTTATATAGCAGTCGATGCAAGGTTTCCTACCCTGAAACACAAACACATGCTATAAAGTCAAGTCAACTCTTAGCAGACCTAATTAAAAGCGTTTCAGCTGTAAACATTTCGTCTATTTTAGGTATTGCGTTGTCAGATCTATATCGTCTGGTGCATCGTTCCGTTTTCTAAAGACATTGGGGGTGATTTTCGAGGGAGATTTTAACTAATTTAGCTGTTAACTATAGCAAGTCACGCGATAACACTTGTAAAACAATAGAATCCGAACATAAGATTCATGTTCTGCGTCGGCACGAAGTAAAACAAATAATTCAAATAGTGGGATATAATGTGAGAAAGAAGAGAAGCCTAACGTTTTCAACAGGCACCTGTACTGAAATATTCTTCACTTCTTCCTCAAGGTATAACATTTATTCTACTGCATACACTTTTTGTATGACTGGCGATCGAATCTTAGTTTATTCTAACACTTTCATGCAAACAAACATCATAGTAGCTTTGTATGATTTTGATGTAGCGATGCTAACGTATTGAGGTTTTATGAATGACTTGCTTCATAGATATGTTTGTGTTTTTTTTCTTTTTATTTTTTCGTTTCCTGAAGCTAACCAGCTACACCTATCGCTGTATATATCAACATAGATCTATGCAGGATGGGAAGCCTCTCTAAACTAGTTTGATATCAATTTAGTCGTGTGTGCCCTGTTCCTGAAGATGAGGTGAGGGCATGCCATCATAAGCAGCCTATAGTTTAATACCCAAGTCTGAGCCTCAACCAGATGTTACTTATTCGTGCCAGCTAGGCAATGTAAATTAATCTCACTAGTTATACCACGAAATTCCTTTGTCTACTCCATGTGAGCAAAATATTTAGTATTCCTCTCTTACCATCAACGGTGGCAAACCAATCGATAACCTGTTGGAACAGTTACTGTTAAAGATTCACGTTAGTAAATTATGATTTCAAACAGTTGTAAATAAGTTTACTTTTCTTATATAAAAAAAAAAAGTTTCTGTAGAAAATATTGGGAAATTACCAAATGTGTCGAAAACTGTCATTTCTTCGGACGTGTATTAAACTTCGTAGAT
>NC_068990.1:9300115-9301285 GCF_001194135.2 Octopus bimaculoides
TAAATTTACGCATATCTTTAATGAATAATAATCTGAAATGTTTAAACATAAGTCTGGTAAAAATAAAGTTTAGGAAAATGAAAATTAACAGAAAAAGTGGGCAGAGCAAAGTATCCTCCCCACCACGAACCTTTTATTTATTTATTTATTTATTATAAAATCGAAATCAATGATAATTAAAATATACATATCAAAAAAGGAAAAAAAAAAATGGTTTTGATGCTCATTGATCACTTTAGACTCTATTCTATAGGAACACCCCTATTCTATTATTTTGATGCATTACAACTTATATCTATCTCTAGCATTATTTCATAAGCTACAACTTGATTTGGAGAGGATTCGATCAAAAAATGGTCTGGAACAGAAATTTGAACAAAAATTGGAAGTTTTTGTTTGACTCAGATACAAATTCTAGTTTGTTTCTTTAATATAGAATTTCCATTCAGTTCTGAATTTTATTGTTGAATTTTTTTTCATTCCAAATTTTATCAATTTAAAAGAAAAGAAATAAACTTCAATTAAAATTTCATACATTTTATCTTCAATAACATCTTCCAATGATACATCAATCACTGCTAGTTAACGCGAGAGTAACTTGACAGTTATAGCTAAAAGTAAATTATATTCATTATAGACTGGGACTCTTACATACTTTTGTTGCTGATCCCTAGTGTATGCTAAAACAGAGGAGGTAGAAAGAGGTGGTACTCTTTACCCTTCATGGTGGCATTCTGGTGGGGAAGTTTTTATATCAATATGTATAAATATGTATGTATGTATTGACCGAGACCTTTGGAAATGTGCTGTGCGTGAGAAGACCCGGCAAGCCAAGTGAGATCGTTGCCAGTGCCCCTGGACTGGCTCTTGTGCGGGTGGCACATAAAAGACACCATTTCGAGCGTGGCCGTTTTCGTGCGGGTGACACGTAAAAGCACCCACTACACTCTCTGAGTGGTTGGCATTAGGAAGGGCATCCAGCTGTAGAAACTCTGCCAAATTAGATTGGAGCCTGGTGTAGCCATCCGGTTGCACCAGTCCTCAGTCAAATCGTCCAACCCATGCTAGCATGGAAAGCGGACGTTAAACGATGATGATGATGATGATGATATATAGATAGATAGAAAGGACAACAAAAGAAAGAAAGAGACCTCGATATTATGTAAATAG
>NC_068990.1:9305119-9315645 GCF_001194135.2 Octopus bimaculoides
TGATGAAGCACTAGTCTGATCTTAAGTACTCTGTCACTTACTCTAACGACCTCGATTACCTTATCCACCCATTTCTCCGCTAGAAGTATTCCTACGCCCCCGACCCCGTCAGTGTTCCCTGCCCAGAAAATCTTGTACCTGTGTTCTTTGCCTGTGAGGAACCTTGCAGAACCTCCTCTCCATCTTACTTCCTGGATGCAGCACATATCTACGCATCTCCGTTCAAGCATCTCAACAATTTCACCAGATCTACCTTTCAGCGTACCGACGTTGAGAGTGCCAATCCTAACAGTATGGGTGTTGGGGGTGTGGGCCTGTAATATTTAAAAGGAGAGAAATTCAACACCGTATATTTTTTACATTATTTAATATACGGTGTTGAATTTCTCTCCTTTTAAATGTACAAATTTGAAACCTTGGAAATATAAACAATGAGAACGATCCTTAAGGAATCTAATCAATGATCCTTTGGGGTGAAGTCTTATGCTATATTGGTAACGATTACAAAATTTACTGGAAAATTATATATATATATATATATATGTATATATCATCATCATCATCTAAAGTTGTTCGGTATGTTAAAATAACCTTTTTAGATAAAATTATACAAATATTCTATAATTATAAACATAATTATAATCAGGGGGTCAGCTAATTGCTTTGCCATGCACCAAATTTAGAAATAGCAGTTAAAATACCTTTTCAGCTACCAGTATCAGAAAAGGAATTTTAACTCCTATTTCTAAATTCGGTGCATGACGAAGCAATTAGCTGACCCCCTGATTATAATTATGTTTATAATTATAGAATATTTGTATATATGTGTGTGTGTATATATATATATATATGTAGAGAGAGAGTTTCTACAGCTGGAAGGGCATCCAGCTGTAAAAACTCTGCCAGATCAGATTGGAGTCTAGTGTAGCCATCTGGTTCGCCAGTCCCCAGTCAAATCGTCCAACCCATGCTAGCACAGAAAGCAGACGTTAAATGATGATGATGATGATATATATAAAATCCTGGACTAGGCATGGGCAACCTTCCTTTAGTGAGAAGTGGAATGCATGAGCCATGGCTCATTATCAAGGTGAGCTGCACTGCTAAAATAATTCAAGTTAATTTCTCATTAGGTTTGCCATTCAGAAAGTCCTATGGCTTAGGGTTTCCCATAACTGACTTAGATCATACTCTTTTTTTACATACATCTAAGTATCTCATCTGTTAGACCAGTGGTTCTCAGTTGGGGTCTATATGACCCTTGGGGATCATATAAGATTTTGTTGTTAAATTTATCTGTAATAAATTGGTTATGCTTCTAGGTGCAGGAGTGGCTGTGTCGTAAGAAGCTTGCTTCCCAATCACATGGTTCTGGGTTCAGTGCCACTGCATGGCATCTTGGGCAAGTGTCTTCTACTATAGCCTTGGGCCAACCAAAGCCTTGTGAGTGGATTTGCTAGACGAAAACTGAAAGAGTGGATTTGCTAGATGAAAACTGAAAGAGTGGATTTGCTAGACGAAAACTGAAAGAGTGGATTTGCTAGACGAAAACTGAAAGAGTGGATTTGCTAGACGAAAACTGAAAGAAGCTCCCTGTTCCTGCATTTTCTTACATATTTTCACTTCTCACCATCTAGCATAAAGCTGCCTCTCTCTCTATTTTAGTCTCACTTAGTTGAGGGGTATCTTAATCTCATGAGTTACGTGGTGACCTCACTAGTGTTGGTGCCACAGAAAAATCACTCTGTATGTCTTGAAAAGTAGTTAGTTTTAAGAGAAATATGCAGCTGTAAAAACCTCACCAAAACAGACACTGGGGCATGACAAAGTTCTTCAGCTTGTTTCGCTGAGGTTGGCTTTGCCTTTCATCCTTTTGGGGTCGATAAATTAAGTACCAGTTATGTACTGAAGTTGATCAAATCGACTGGCCCCCTCCACCAAAATTCTGGGCCTTTTGCCTAGAGTATAAAAAAAAAGTTCTCCAGCTTGTTGGATCCTGTTGAACCATCCAGCTTATGCTAGCATAGAAGATAGATATAAAATTAAGATAATGATGGTGATGATGATGTTATGTTTGAGTGTGCATGTATAACTGTATATGTATGTATGTAAATTTGAATATTGGCAGAAATAAATTATTAGTATTATGTTTGCCCATGCGTATACACACTCACACCATATCCCACACATACATGCACACACACACATACATGTAATATATATATGTGCATATATGTGTTAGTGTGTGTGTGTGTGTGTATGTGTACTTATATATTTCTATATGTACACACAACATTTAACATATTTAAATGAAGTTTTCATATTGGTTTCCAATTTTTATTTCTAGATGCCCATAAACTGTAGAAGCATTGCTTTCTAAGAATGGATTCCCATATGCTGACATCAAGGCTGGTTCCATTTATACAATATCCATAATGTTACTTACTTTGGTAAAGTTGTTCTCTCTCATAGATGAGAATTCTGTGAAAGCCAACATTAAATCTATGACCACACTGAATTAAAAGTACATTAAAATGGTATCATAGGACCGTCACTGATTCACAAATCAACACAACAACTATTTAACCATTGCCACTGACATCAGCTGAAACACAATAAATATCAAAGATTTTCGAAAACTTATTTGATACAAAGATTCTGGAAGAAAAGATTTTTGAGGGTATATGAGACAGTTAATTACACAAAAGTAGTAACTGACATAAAGACCAATAGATCAAACTGAATATTGTTAATACTTGACAGAATTACTCAGCTGGGTAGCAAAATAATTTGGCAATATTCAGATGGATAATGGGATAAAACAGTGATAATTAGGCCATAGGCAAATTTGTTGACACCAAACTGGGTGGCACGATATTTAGGTTCCAACCAATGAGGTGACTAAACAAATAGGTACTACTCAACTGAATGATTTGACAAATTCCTGTTGTTTAGTCCCAAATCAACCATGACCATGCAGATTGATGATCACTGACAATTCAGCCATAACCATCCAAGCATTTTTCTTGAGTAGTGTACTCTGAACTACATTATCCTATGTGGCCTTTGTTAAGATGGTAGTTTGTGATTTGAGGAACATTTGACAGCTATTTCCAGCAAGTTGACCTACTGTGTAGGGTTTGATGACAACTAGGTAATATTCAGAAACGTGACATAGCTAGTGAACAACATTAAATTGGTTGATTTAGCAACTGTGCAGTTTCTGATTGTCTGACACGAGAATTGGGTGATGGTGCATGAGATATGGTTTGGTATTTGAATTGTTAATTATAAACTGAAAAAGAATTTTAACCTGCCATTGGAACAGATATGAGGCCCCAAGGTCACTATGAATAGCTGAATACACTGTGTACTCATTGTTTATCATAATACTTTTGAATCAGCTCTGCTCAATGTTTACTGTTTAAGCTGTTTATAGAGAGAAAGGTCAATGAATGAACATGTAAAGTGAGAAGTTTATTAGTTGAAATCTATCAACAAAATTGTTGGATATTAATTAACTAACTGTGAAAGTGTTGCTGGAAAATCCCTGCTTTAGAAAAAGGTTGTAGCAGAAAATCTGAAACATTTAATCTGAAAATGAAGTGGAAAATAGCAACAATTTCAATTTGCTTGTTTATTTTCTTTAAAGATTTCAGGCCATCAGAATCGTACATTACGGCCTACTTAATGGCTCCAGAGTGGAAGAATCTAACAGCAGAACAAGTAAACAATGAAGTTTATCCAGTCTGGGTTTACACCAACTTGGTCTGTTTGCTTGTAATACTGTTAGTGACTGACTTTCTGAGGTATAAGATTATCATAGTCATTGCTGCACTGTGTTATGTTACAACCTGGTTTCTGCTTCTTTTTGGCGAAGGCGTACCATTAATGCAACTAATGCAAGGAACTTTTGGTTTTGCTACTGCAAGTCAAGTTGCACATACCTCTTATTTATTTTCGAGTGTGGATCCGAAATATTTTCGACAAATATCTAGTTACATCCACAGCTGTTCTCTGGCCAGCAGATTTTGTGCTGCTTGTCTCGCTCAAGTTTTGGTATCTTTAGTTAAAACGAATTATTTTATTTTAAATGTTATTTCGACGGCAAGTGTTTGTATAGCACTTGTCATATCCCTTGCTCTTCCAAGTGTCTCTACTTCTTTTTATTTTACTCCAAACCCCAAATCCCAAAATCAAAATGACTATCTAAAGAATTCTAAGGGAAATGTAAATGAAGAAGAAATCCAAAAGCTAAGCTGTGACAATTCTAAAATAGATGAAGATATTACTTCAGAAGGAACTAACTCTGAAAAACCAAAAATACCTGAAAAACTTTTAAAAGAACCAGACTCAGTGCTATTTAAACCAGGAACTGAGAAGGAATTTGATCAGCATTCACCTGGTTCAGTACCAGAGGTTGTATCGAAGAATGAGGCAGTAGAAATTGTAATCAACGACATGCAACCCAAAAAATTAGCTGATACAAATACAATTAAAGATAGATTTAAGGCAGGTTTGAGACAGATGTGGAATGATTTTCAGAAAGCTTACAAAAATCAAAGAAATCTTACGTGGTCATTTTGGTGGGTGGTTGTCGTATGTGGCAAGACGCATATTGGAAATTATATCCAGAGTTTATATGAAGACATTGAACCAAATCCTATGAGTAATACAAGTTACAATGCTGCTATTGATGCAGCTGCTCTAGCAACATGTGAGTATATACTGGGGGGTAGGGGGCTTCGTTTTAATTTTTGTTGCTGTATTGTTATCATCGTTATAGTCATCATTGTTGTTGTTGTCAATGTCATTGTGATCATTATCACCACTACCACCACCATCATCATCAATATCCTCATCACCATCATCATCACCAGTAGTAGCACTATCACCGCTACCACCACCACGACCATGATCACCATGAAAATGATCGCCACCACCGCGGGTGGGAGGTGACACCACCCTTCCTGCACATGCGTAAAAATGTTTGCTCTGGTAGGTCATGTCAGTTTCCGGTTGTTATGCTTAGAGTACGTGTGTGTAGTGTGCACTCGTAAGATTTTTGTTTTCACTGATTGCATTGAAAAGAGATATTCCATCAAGTTTTGCCAAAAGCTTGGTGATACTCAAGCTCAAACAATGCAGAAAATTCAGCAGGCCTTTGGTGATGATGCCATGGGCAAAACTCAGATAACAGAGTGGTACAACTGCTTCAAACATGGCTGCACCTCAGCAAGGCATGCTCAGGAAGGCCGTTCACAACCCAGAACAAGGAGATGGTTGACAAGGTTTGGTGAGTAGTCATGGAAGACCTTTGTGTAACAATCCAGGAAATAGCTCCATTTTAATGGAATATTTGTGCATGTGGAGAGTGTCAATGAAATTAGTCCTCAAAGTACTGGAAAAGCAGCAGAAGCAATTAATTCTGCATGGAAATCGCTCAGGACATGCTGGGCTGTGCAAACCATGACCCAAACTTTATGAAGACCATCAACACTGGTGATCAGACATGGGTTTATAGTCTCTGCTCAATGCATACAGTCATCTTGTGTGATAATGAAAATCTGACAAACGCACATTACATGTCTGTACTTTGGGTTTAACAACTGGGAACTGATGAGGCCTATTGGTGTGAAAATGTTCACACATGCACAAGAAGGTTGGCGTTACCTTCTACTTGAATGATTTTTGCTCCAGCAGCATTAATTTTGACCGGAGAAATGAATGTCGGATATTTTTTTAACACACCTTGTATTACTTGCTGTTGTATATCATCTTTGAAAAACACCTTCTTTCAGACAATGTGTATTATTAACACACTAGCACTCTTGATTCATTATCATAAGGCACTAGTGATTGAAGGGACACCACCAGGTCAAAATATCTGTGTTTCAAAGTGAGAATACCTATGTCATGTAAGGAGACAAGGTAGAAGAATCATTGACACACTGGACAAAATGCATAGTGGCATTTCATTTCAGGTGTCTTTACATTCTGAGTTTAAATTTTGCCGATGCTGACTTTGCTTTTCATCCTTTGAGCACTGGGTATAATGGAATCAACTAGCCCGCCCACTCAAAATTAGTAGAAAGGATATTATTAAATCAAGTGTGTTGTCACCACACATTGTCTGAAAGGAAGGAGGTGTTCTTTGTAGATAACAATGATTAATGTATTCACAATTAAATGTGTTGGAATGTATTAAGAATGAAAAAGTATGTCATAGTGGTTAGATATGTGTGTATGTACATATGTATCAAGTCATACCATAAGTTCTGTCCGAATTTTGAATAAAGAAAACAAGTAATCAGATGTTATATTTAATTGAAATTTAATCATCAATGTACTTTCCCTGATTATCTATAACTTCCTTCCATCTATTTACAAGCTTTTTAATCCCATCAATGTAAAACTCTTTTGGCTTCAAAGTGAAGAACTCTGAAATGTCTGTTTCACCCTCCTCCTGGCTTGCGAAAGTTATGTCCCCCAAATGATTCTGTAAACTATGAAACAAATAGTAGTCTGAAGGAGCAAGGTCGGAAGAATAAGGTGGATGAGGAATTTTTTCCCAACCAAGCTCTTCGATCTTCTGTGATGTGATCTTTGCAGTGTGAGGTCGTGCATTGTCCTGATGAAACATCACTCCTTTATGATTCACTAAAGCGGGTGTTTTTTTCTTCAAAGCTTGGTTCAAACACTCTAATTGCTGACAGTAGACTTGAGCATTGATTGTTGCATTAGGTGGTAACAATTCAAAGTGAATTACTCCTTTGCAATCCCACCAGATAGAGAGAAGAACCTTTTTTCAATGAAGTTCCCCTCTCGTTTGTGGCTGAGCTTTTTCCTTTCTACCAAGCCACTGTTTACGACGTTTAACATTTCGATAGAAGATCCATTTCTCATCACCAGTCACAAGTCTATCCAAAAAGGGTGAAATGAGTTCACGAGAATGGAGAGATGAGCAGATGTCAACTCGGGATCATCAAACTCAATTGGATGTCCTGTTCAATCTTCATCTTCGAGGCTGAAATCTCCACTTCTGAATTTTGCAAACCATCTTCTGCAGGTTCTTTCATTCAAGCATTCTTTCCCATAAACTGAGTGTTTCGAGTCTCTTCGGCTGCAGAGTTTCCTTTTTTGTATTCACAAAGCATTATGTACCTTAAATGAACTTTGGATACTTCCATGTTAGAAAGGGTTTTAATCAAAGAAATTTTAATTCTATTATTCTGTAAAATGATATTTAATTAGTTTAAATATACACAAATGCATAAAAATAATTTTAAATTCCATTAGACATTCTAAAATATTATTAAATTTCATTCAATTTAAAAAAAGGTAAAATTGGACAGAACTTATGGAATGACCTGATATATGTGTGTGTGCATTTATATCTAATACAAAAGAAAATATGTAAAATAGTAACATTATTCATATGATTCAATTGTTGTGTCTGCTGTAAACCATATAAATGTGCTAACCTTACACCAAAGCATCATCACAAAATTTTACATAGGCATATGATCAGAAATGCTTGGGGAGAGAACAGTTAATTATGTCACCACTAGTTCTTAACTGTCTTTTATATATCATTAACTGTGGAAGGGTGGAGGTGCAATGGCCCAGTAGTTAGGCAGCGGTCATAGGATCGCAGTTTCGATTCCCAGACCGGGCGTTGTGAGTGTTTATTGAGCGAAAACACCTAAAGCTCCACGAGGCTCCAGCAGGGGATGGTGGCGAACCCTACTGTACTCTTCCACCACAACTTTCTCTCACTCTTACTTCCTGTCTCTGTTGTAGCTGTAATTCAAAGGGTCAGCCTTGTCACACTGTGTCAAGCTGAATGTCCCTGAGAACTACGTTAAGGGTACACGTGTCTGTGGAGTGCTCATCCACTTGCACGTTAATTTCACGAGCAGGCTGTTCCGTTGATTGGATCAACTGGAACCCTCGACGTTGTAAGTGACGGTGTGCCAACAACAACAACAACTATGGAAGGAGGATAGAAGGTAAGGATGTCATCAGTGGAATTTGAACTCAAAATATAAAAGACCTCAGCTAAATACTGCAAGGCAGTTTGACAAATTAACAACTATAATGATTATTTCCAGCTGGCAAAAGGTCAATATCTGTAAAGAAGAGCTATGATTAATTGACTTAACCCCATTTTGTTTTTTACTGGTATACCTTCTTATCAATGTCAGAGTGGATGAAAGACAAAATTAACTCAAGTTAGGTTTAATACCAATATGCTTAGATGACAAGGTATTTAATTTGCCTGGCTCTGCCAACTTGTTTTTCTCGTTATCTCAAAAGTTATCAAATTAGACTACAATTAGACTCAATAGTTATCAAATTAGACTACAAGCATAAAAGACTACAATCACGAAGTAGATATCTCTCCTACAATATAGTAATAGACTCCTAGTATTTATTTTTTTTACCATGCTGGGTGGAACGATAAAATCAGCTCTACATTTTCTGTCATTCTATCAATTTGTTAATAATCATAAGAGAAACATAAATTGTAATGGTAGTAGCAGTAGCAGAGGTGATTGTAGTAGTAGTACTCATAGAAGAAACTGAAGTAGCAGAAGCAGTATTAATGATAATGATAATAATGATTCCTACTATGGATACAAGACCTGAAATTTTGGGGCAGAGAATTAATAGTATTAATAGTATTCAACTGGTATTTATTTTATCAGCCCTGAGAGGATGAAAGGCATAGTCGGCCTCAGTAGAATTTTAGCACAAAACAAAGCTGGAAGAAATGCTACTAAGCATTTTGTCCAGCATGCTAATAATTCTGCCTGCTTGCCACCTTGATAATTATTATGGTAATCTACTCTACAAGGCCTGAAATTTTTGGGGAGGGTGCTGGTAGATGACATTGGCTGCAGTGGTCAACTCAAAGGATGAAAGGATGAAGTCAGTCTTGTTGGAATTTGAATTTCAATTTCTGTCTCTCAAATTCACTCACAAAGCTTTGGTCAATGATGGTAGAAGACACTTTCCCAGGGGCTGTGCAATAGGACTGATCCTGAAACCATATAATTGTAAAGCAAGTCTTTAACCACTCAGCCATGCCTGTGCCTATATTTGTATATTTATATTTCTTATATAAACTACTTTTTCTTCTCTTACCTCATTCATTCTGATATTGTCATTTTTCTTTCTTATGTTTTGGAATCAGGTGCTGCTTCTTCTTTTGGTGTTGGATTTGTGAAAATTGATTGGAACAGTTATGAAAATGTGCTTCTTTTTAGTGTTAATGTCATAATATCAGCTCTGATGATTGTGATGGCTCATGCTACCAAAATATGGCTAGCTTATATGTGTTATATAATCATACGTATTAGCTACCATACAGTACTCACCATAGCAACGTAAGTGTGTTCATTCAATCTTTGATATTTTATTACCTGCTTTTAACCAGTGGCTACTTTCCAGCCATGCTTTTTATCAGATTGTACTCTACACTATCTGTTATTGCACAATTTTTGCTTTATTTAAAGCACAGTACTGTGTGTTATAAGAATATGTTAGTCAATGTATTCCTTTGTTTGTTTTGATCATTTGACTGCAACCATGCCATTGCACCATTTTCTGGTACTCTAGTTGATCATATCAACCCTATCACTTATTCCTGTTTTATCAATCACCAATTTATCAAACCAATATAAACATAAAGATGTACATGAACAGAAATATACATATATGTACACACACACACACACACACACACATATAGATGTGAGAGTGGCTGTGTGATAAGAAGGTTGCTTCCCAACCACATGGTTCTGGGTTCAGTCCCACTGCATGGCACCTTGGGCAAGTGTCTTCTACTATGGCCTCGTGCCAACCAAAGCCTTGTGATTGGATTTGCTAGCCGGAAACTGAAAGAAGCCCATCGTGTATATATATATATATATATATATATATATATATATATATACAGGGTGCAGTGAATATATTGTTATCTAAATTATGCAAAATTAAAAATAACAGTCATCGCATTTTGACAGATATATTTATCAAAATTACATAGAAACATTTTTAAATACTAAAGAGTAAATTCATTCAATAAAAGCGCCATTGGCTTCAACCACAGCCGCCAGACGACCTTTGAAATTTCCTGCAACTCTTCTGGATGGTCTCCTTGTTTAAGTTGGTGAATGCTGCTATAATCCTTGCCTTCAGTTCATCTTTGATGTTACAAGGAGTTTTTGTTTTGCTGGTCTCTCACTTAGCTGTGCTCCACACATAATAATCAAAGGAGAACAATATGAAATGAAGTGTTTTGCTAAAGAACATGTGTCACTGATCCAGTAATTCAGACCACAATCTAATCACCATGAATGCAACACCATAACCACTAAGCCATGTGTCTCCACATATCTGCATAAACTTACATGTTTTATATATATATATATATATATATATATATATATATATATACACACATACACACACACACATATATATTGATATATATCGTCGTCGTCGTCGTTTAACGTCCG
>NC_068990.1:9318553-9321991 GCF_001194135.2 Octopus bimaculoides
TTTGTATGTATGTCTTCTTGTGTGTAAGTATTTAGTATATAAATATGCATGCATGTATATGTGTGTGTGTGTATGCATGCATGCATGTATATGTGTGTGTGTGTATTTATACATGAATATATGTCTATATATGTATGTATGCATACATGAGTATATCTGCATGCATCTTCCTCTCTACCTATCGTCCTCTTTATCAACCTAACTTGCCCTCCATCAATTCATCCATTCATCTATCTATCCATAGATAAATAGATAGACTCTTCCGTTCATACATGCTTATACACACACACACACAAGTACATACACTTTCCCTCTGACATTCTTGCACACATACACACACACACACGAGGAGAATTTTTCTTCGTCTCAGATGAACACGAGCTACAGAGCAAACAGAACAGTCCATCGCATGCACACATGCACTGTTTTGACTCAGTCGAGCATCTTTCTACAGGCATCAATAAAACACGTACATTCTGACAGCCTGCTTAGTATATTTTGATGACATCTAATTAGCAAGAGCGTTTGATGAATCTAATGAACACAGATACAAAGGAAAATTAAGATTAGGAAAAAAAAAAAACATGTTAGCAATTTTTTTAATGCAAATACTGTTTACAGTATTTTTATAGTTATGTATGATTATAAAATCTGTGTATGCATACACACATGTATGTATATATGTATACTATATATATATATATATATATATGTGCATATATACATACTATATATGTATGTATTTATATATATATACATTTTTTCGTTTTTATTGTTTAACGTCCGCTTTCCAGGCTAGCATGGGTTGGATGATTTGACTGAGGACTGGTGAACCAGATGGCTACACCAGGCTCCAGTCTGATTTGGCAGAGTTTCTACAACTGGATGCCCTTCCTAACGCCAACCCCTTTGAGAGTGTAGTGAGTGCTTTTACGTGCCACCAGCACGAAGGCCAGTCAGGAGGTACTGGCAATGGCCACACTCGAAATGGTGTATTTAAATGCCACCTGCACAGAAGCCAGTCCAGCGGCACTGGCAACAATCTTGCTTGAATGAGTTTTCACGTGCCAGGGACGTGAAGCTGCGGCACAAGTGCCAGGAAGGTGATGCTGGTAATACATTGACAGATGGAGTTGGCAGATTATTTGTAGGGAAATGGAAATGACTAGATAACTTACTTGAGGTGATGGCTATTTCAGCTTGCAAAGCACACTGATTGATGCACTGAATGGACTGTTTTTTTAAGCCTCTTCTGCAGACTATGTCCTGAAAAATTGACAGCAACCACCTCTTCATGCTGGAGGTTTTAACAAAGATTTTGGATATTTTTCCAATGACTTTTCTGGCATAAGCAAGGGATATTTATCCCCACTTAAACATAGATGTTCTGTTAGAACAAACTATGCTATGGTAGATAAAATAAGAGAAATTCTCATATAGATTTTTTGTGCAAAATGCACTCTTATTTATATCAGTAGCTGGGAGATAAATCCATGCCATCTGCTGTACCAAGACAACCAGATCATGTTATTTTGATCTTCCTTGGTTTTGTCAATGATGGATGCTCAATTGCTAGAGATAACAGTGACTCATCGTTGTGATATGATTGTGTCACATGGAATGAAAAAGGATTTAGTTATCTTGAGTTCTGTGGTACAAATAACATGACTATTTGCAAATCCAGTATCAGAAAACTGGTTACTCAGCTTGATGTGTCTTTTTAATCACAGCAAACCATCAGGATTTTCGGTCCCCTGTCATGGGTTACCCGTGCCAGTGACACGTGTGTGGCACACAAGCTGGTGACACATGTGAGACACCTGTGATGTGCCTCATAGCCAGTGCTGCTGGCATGTGAAAGGCATCCGTGCCAGTGACTCATGAGGTACATGTGCTAGTGACACATGTGAGGCATCTGTGCTGGTGACATGCAAAAGGCACCCGTGCCAGTGGCGCACAAAATGTACTCATATCAGTGACATATAAAAGGAACTCCTACTGATGACACATAAAAAGCATCTGTGCTGGTGATATGTTAAAAGCACCCCTGCCGGTGACATGTGAGAGATACCCAGTGCTTTTGTCTTTGTTTATATATCATTCTAGTTCAACAAATCTACTATATATTTCTACATTTATATTGATTCCAAATGTTGGTGCAAAGCCACCAATTTCGGGGGAAGGGGTAAGTTGCTTACATTGACCCCAGTGCTCAAATAGTATTTACTTAATCAACCCAGAAAGGATGAAAGGCAAAATCAATCTCAGCGGAATTTGAACTCAGAACAAGAAGAGGGACGAAATACCACTAAGCATTTTGCCTGGTGTGCTAACCATTCTGCCAGCTCACCACCTTTTACTACATTCATATTGATAGAGAAGAAAATAGAGAAATGTAAAAGAGTGTAATATTATTCAGTGCCGCATATACTATGATATATTACATCATGAACTAATTAAATATTATGAGTAGTTTCAACAGTTACATCCTTCTGAGATTTATTTATTTTATACCTCTATGCAAGCAAATTATTTCCAGTATTTTCATCTTTTCTTTTTAGATGTTTCTTGATTTGTTTTTTTTCTTTTTCTTTTTATGCAGCATTTAGCTCTTCTTCCCATCTGGTACTACTATGTAGAGGTAGGAACGCAACCAAAGTTTTGTAGTTGCAGTATTATGTTGTTATTGTTTTATGTGCTTTTTACTAGTTACTATTTTTCTTTCCTTTGTTTGTATTGATTTTATTGTTGCTATTACTATTGTTATTGTTGTTACCATTATTATTATTAACATTATTATTATTATTATTATTATTATTATTATTATTATTATTATTACTGTTGTTATTGTTGTTACTATTGTAGTTGCCGTTACAACTGAGTGGAGTTATCTTTAATATTTTAACATTTGATGGACATTCCCTCATGAAGTCAAAGCAACCATGATTTTATGCTTTATCAAATTTTGTTTGTCATCATTAAAAAAATAATGGCATTAAAATATGATACAGTATACCACATATATACACACACACATACCACATATATATATGTGTGTGTGTGAGTGTGTGTGTGTGTGTGTGTGTGTGTGTGTGTGTGCATGCATGTCAGTACTCATGTATGTGTATATATATGCTCACATACACACATTTGCACACAGGTACGTACATATATACACATGTGTGTGTATGTACATGCCTATTGATTATAAAGAATATAAATGTATCTTATCTTATATATTTTTTCCTTTAATGATTTTATTTTGTGGTTACATTGGAAATATCTTTTGTTCTTTTAATTATTTAATATTCTTGTACATACATACCTGCATACATATATACATACATTTGTATATGTGGTGCTTCAGCATGGCCGCAGCTCTAAGCTGAAACTATAAATATATATATATATATATATATATATATATATATATATAAT
>NC_068990.1:9323733-9330971 GCF_001194135.2 Octopus bimaculoides
ATATATATATATATATATATATACACACACACACAGACATGCATAAACACAGTAACTAATCTATATAGTGATTCTTTTGCACACTTATAAGCAATCTTACAATCCTTTACAACCACATACTTACAGACAATTGGACAAAACACGTCCATATAGATAGTTGCAAAGGAAGACAAATCTTCAATAATCAAGAGTAAAAAGAAAACAAAAAAAAAGACAAGAAACAAACAAACAACCCCAAATCAATTAAAATTGATTACAAAAGAATAAATGTGTCTTATCTTATTTCCTGCTGTGTTTTTCCCTTTAATGATTTTGTTGGTTGTGCTGCTGTTATGGAAGGAGGTTTCTTAGATTCTGTTAATTATTTGATTAGAATTACATATAGTTAACAAAACCAAAAAAAAAATGCCTTCCAAACAATAGATGTTATTCAAAAATTCATACAAGATATAAATTCAGTAAATAGGTAAATAAGCCATATCATTTACACTCCACCACTCTCAGTTCATTGGTTTCTATATTCCACCACATTTATCTCAGCTTATCTCACATCACTGCCATTTTTTTACAAACTCAATTTGCCAGAAACTTATATATAATTTTATAACTTTTCTGTCAGCTGTGGCGATAATGATATATTATAAGTGCTTGACAGTGCTGTTTTGCTTGGAGAACATGAATAGCTGTATTGTTAGAACAGCGTCAATATTGTCCTTGGTACCCTGCTTGTATACATGGAAATAAAAACAAACAAACAAACATCCTTTATACAATTTTTCAATCTAGAAATAGTAACCAATAGGTGCAGGCATGGCTGTGTGGTAAAAAACTTGCTTCCTAAGCACATGGTTCTGGGTTCAGTTCCACTGTGTGACATTTTGGGCAAATGTCTTCTACTATAGCGTCAGGCCAACCAACGCCTTGTGAATGGATTTGATAGATGGAAACTGAAACAAATCTGTCATATACACATGTGTGTGTGTGTGTATATGTCTTTGTGTCTGTGTTTGCCCTTTCACCACTGCTTGACAACTATTGTTGGTGTATTCATGTCCCTGTAACTTAACAGTTCAGCAAAAGAGACTGATAGTATAAGTACCAGGAGAGAATAAACTACCCCTACCACCTACACTTTTTACTGCAACATAGGGATAGCTTATCCTGTTCAGGCTATATTATTAGCATTATCCTGCGTTTGAGAATTTAAAATCACTTCTTTAACTTTCTAAGACATCTCAACGCTTCTAAAAGCAAACTTCGTTTGTTTGTTTACGTTTATCGTAATTTTGAATTTAATATAAGTACCAAGTTTTAAAAAATAATCCTGGGGAGATTTGTTTGATTAAAACGATTCAAGGTGGTGCCCCTGCATGGCCACAGTCAAATGACTGAAACAAGTAAAAGTTAAAAGGCAAAAAAGATAACTATTCTCAAGATAACACTGTAGTTGTCTAAATAAAAGACACATTGCATAGAGCAACATTGTCCCTGAATGTTGATGATTGTAGGTCTCCTAGATCTGGGCTGACCTAGGCTCAAACAAGAATAATATGTTTAGCATTTATTTATCATTTACTTGTTTCAATCATTAGACTGTGGTTGTGCTGAAGCACCAGCCTGAAGAATTTTAGTCAAAGAAATTGACACCTGTGTGTGCTTAATTCTTTTTTGTCAAAATGCTAAGTTACAGGTATGCAAACACACCAACACCTGTTGTCAAGTGGTGACAGGAGACAAACATTGACACAAAGACATGCACACGTAGATATATACATAAATATATATACATATATGATGGGCTTCTTTCAGTTTCTGTCTACCAAATTCAGTCATAAGGTTTTGATTCACCCAAGGCTATGGTAAAAAACATTTGCCCAAGGTGCTACACAGTGGGACTGAACCTGGAATTATGTGACTGGGATGCAAACATTTTTTACCACACAGTCATGCCTGGATACTTTTGGTAAAATAGGCCTAGAAAGTGTGACGGTAGTGCTCATAACCTATTATAGAGGTGTGAGACTGATGGGAAGGAGATATGATGATATTGCCAAAGCAGAAACCTGTCAGGAATGCTTGGACAGACAGAACTTTTCTAAAGCAGCCAGGGTGCCAGATGATGGTGTTAAAATGGGCAACAGGTTAAGCGTATCAACTGAGTAGGCCATGATGAGATTTGAACTCAGAATACAAAGAAGCAAAACAATTATTGCAAGGCATCGATGCCAATGTTATTACAATTTTGCCTATCTACTACTTTGAATTTTTACTTTTTTTAATTAACCCTGTAAGGTTAAAAGGCAAAAATTAACCATGGCAGAATTTGAACTCAAAGCACTGAGTTACTACAAATTTTATGAAACATTCTGTGTGACACTCTAGTGACTCTACCAATTCAACTAGATATGGCAAAAAAAACAAAAAAAACTTTCAAAGAAACCTCCCAAAAAACATAGTGGTCATTGTTAAAATGATTTGACTACAGGTCACAGCTTGGTTAGAGCTGATCTGATGCTAGGCGACAAGTACAACAATTAAATGTCAAAATAGCCCAGTCCAATCAGTTGTAAATAGGTACAACATCAGTGGTAGTAGCAATGACATTAGTTAGACTCATACTTAGATAATTTGCCTTTGATAACACTATATGATGATGACTGGCTGACAAAGGGAGCAGCCAAGCAGTTGCTTGACCTGCTAGAAATACTAATCAAATTTCTCACTGACTACACTTTACCATAGCAAGATAGGGGTTTATAGTTGGCTGTCTTTAACAACAATAACAATTACATGAAAATGAAGACCTCAGTGGTGAGCTATGGCTCTGGTTTATGGGATTCACCTCAACTCATATCAATAGTTTTGCTTTAAATGTAAAAAGAAGAGAAAGATGATAGGGTGATATGTCTCTCTTTTGTGTTTTGCTTTAGTTCTCACCTAAATTTGCTCCTAAGCAACTCCATCTTTAAACATTAAAAACCTTCCATAATGCCTTTGCATCAGTACTTAATCCGCAACCAAATTATCATCCAATATAGCTTCACCAATCCCTGAAAAAAAAATAACAAAGTTATCAGACACTATATAAAACCAAGATGTATACCTGACTTTCCTATATAGAATTAAAAATATAACGGAACGCTGAACTCCAGACTATCAACTTAAACAACATTTATTCAAGGTGGAATATATACATCTTTAGCTCTTGTTTGTTGAGACGTCTTCTGTGTGTGTGAGCATGGTTGTTGGGACATTGGTATGTAGATGTGAGCGAGCTGTCTAGCGTAAGTTTGAAAGATGGAGAGAGACAGCTAAACACGTCCTTGCTCAATCGCTGTCCAGCAAGAAGGAGACAGAATGAAGCGGGAAAGCTTGGTTGTTGAATTCCACGCATGCGTGAGACTACGCATGTGCACAGCATTACTACAAACTCAAATGTACCACATTCCAATGAAAACCAGGAGGCTGATACTTTGAAGTCACTGTCATCTCTCTTCTAAAAGTATAATAAATATGTACTGTTAAAGGGTATTCAGTAATTCTTCAGGTCATTGTAAAATATTTTTCAGTCTTAATTTGACATAAAAACTAGCAACACACACACACACTCAAACACACACACACACACACACAGCATGGCTGTGTAGTTGAGAAGCTTATCAACCATCTAGTCTTGGGTTCAGTCCCAATATGTGGCATCTTGCCATATACATATATACATATATACACACACTCATACATATTATGTTTCTACTTGCAGTTACCAAATTGCTACATTCCTAGACACACAGTCATACGCCTTGGTGTTTGGTTTTAATACGTTTCTTGCCTTGGTCCTGGAGACTATATTAACTATTATTGTTGTTGACAAACGTGGACTTAACCTTGATATCCGAACACAGGTATAGTATTCATTATCATTATTATTATCAGTGCGTTTACCATCTTTGTCATTATTCTGCTATCATCATCCTGTCAGCAGTATTACCTCTGCTTTTGAAGGCAGAGGTAATGTTTTCAGTCATGCTTGTTTGTTTGTTAGTTTGTCCACAGACAAGATATCTCAAGAACCACTGGATGGCTTCGGGATAGCCTTGTGACTGGCACGAACTAATTAGATTTTGGGATTGATCCAGTGCTGGAAAAGGATTCTGGATGATTTTTCCTGATTTTTTACTTCATTTTTGAGAGCAGTCTGGTTCATTTCAAGTATTCTTGTTTGTGAGAACAGTCAAGTTTATTTCAGATTTTCTCATTTTAAAAATCATCTCTAACTTATCGTTGAGTGGCCGTTGGTGTTGCCATGGTGGAGTTTTGTGCTCTCTGAGTGCTCTTGTTATTGTTGAAGTCATATTCTCCTACAATTACAACAGCTGTTCCTGTTTTAATGAGATGACAGAAGGTGGAAAGTTAATGATTTCTGATCATAAATTTTCATTTCATTTCATTGAAGAAGCTTCTTTTGTTACAAACGGCACTTATGTTTTCCTACTTATTATGATTGATGTTCCTGATTTTTCCATATGAAATTGTGTTGTTTAGGTATTTGATTATTAGCTCTTGAAAGATTTCCTTATCAATGAAGCAGAATTCTCTCTGAAGGTTGATATGAATTTCTTAGATTATACTTTTGTATGATGAAGAGCTGAAACCTAGTTTGTTGATGAAATTACATGCAAGATGTTGGAGAGTTTAGTGTTAAATTCTAGGTTAAGTGGGTGAAAAGGAAGTAGGCTGTCTGTATAGGTGATAAAGGTAGATTGTATAAGTGATAAAGGTAGATTGTTTAGATGATGGAAAGGCATGCATTCTGGTTCAGCTGATACATATTTAAGCTTTTAGGTTGTTGGCACATGACTCAGTGATTAGAGCATTGGACTTGCACTCATGAGGTAGTGAGTTTAATTCCCGGACTGAGTCGTGTTCTTGAGCAAGACACTTTATTTCACATTGCTCCAGTTCACTCAGCTGTAGAAATGAGTTGTGACATCACTGGTGCCAAGCTGTATCGGCCTTTGCCTTTCTTTTGGATAACATCGGTGGTGTGGAGAGAGGAGGCTGGTATGCATCGGTGACTACTGGTCTTCCATAAACAACCTAGCTTGGACTTGTACTTCGGAGGGGAACTTTCTAGGTGCAATCTTTTCGTCAGTCATGACCCCAGGGGTCTTTTACTGTGAACATGGTAATAGAGTTGGTGTGGGTTTTGTGGTTGTCAGAATGATTGCAAATGGAGGAATCCAATGGAATTTGTGTGTGAGATTCTTTTTTTTTTTTCTTTTTTATTATAGTGTGGTAGCAGTCATTGATAATATTGAAGTATGTCAGGGAGCGAAGTGCTGGGAAGTAGGTCAAATTTTAATTTTAGATCTGAGTTCAGATTTCCATTACTACATTCCTTAGCTTCTATGGAGACAGTAACATCCTGGTTGACATTTGTCTGGATGTTTTTATAGAGGAAGCATTTATGTTCTTTAACTTAGCTGTACACCTTCTGAAAGATGTTTCCAGTGTAAGATTTTTCACATTTCTAACAAGCAGTATGATATAACCGTTAGGTCACATATATATCTCTATGTTGTTGATTAGACAGTTCATTAATATGCATATATTATTGCTATGTTTGGACTGATTCACAGATTAGCATTTTTCAGTGAAGACCATGATTACACTTGATGTGTGTTCAGTCCCTCTTTGTGGACTGCCTAGTTCAGTAGTTTCAGAAGATAAATATTGTCACTGGCAGCATGAAATTTCTTTGGAGAAATACTATCTAGAAAAGGATGTAGAATCTTTTGAAACTGCTTGGTTTTGATCATTCTAATCCTTGCTTTATTGCATCTATTACTTGTGTGGTAGATTTCATATTGATATCAGTTGTGGGTCTATATGACGTACTGTAGAGCTTTTGATAAATGTAGAGATTCATATATCAGAAACACTGTCCGTAAACTGCACATAGATGTTAAATATGACACTTGTGTATACATACCTCTCCTGTTAAAGACATTTGGAGAGATATCAAAACCAGAATATTATGGTCACCATCAAAGACTGGACAGAATATTGAAAATTTGAGGATTAAACACACTTGATCCTTTCATCAACAACAGACAGAAGTTGCACAAAGTTAATCAACTAATATAACACTACTAAACTGCACATATAACCACCATCTACCTATATCTAAGTTTGTTTTCCAGTTTTCTCTTGATAATATATTTAAAATTTGAAACATTGAAATATTAGTGTAAACTGTTGATTTTGTTTACTTTTGTTTTAATTCCATTATTTCTAACTTTAAATCCAGTAGCTTTCTAAAACAATTTAATTCTATTTCATAATGCTTCCTCTAAACTACACAACTGTAATATCATTACACCTGAGCCAGGCTAAATATATTACGATGAAGAATTTATTCAATCTATTCGAGTAACAGGTAAAGAGTGGCTACCTGGTTAATTTTTTACATCTTTGCTTGAAGCATTCAGGAACATTCAGCTACCTAAATGCAGAATACAGAGAACATGCAAAGACTAGAGAAGAATGAAACTTGTAAGCTCCACTGGATGTGCAGTGTCAGTGTATATGTGCAACAGAGCACTAATGTATTGAGAGAAACATTAGACATAATAGTAATTATATGCAGTGTACAAGAGAGGAGACTGTGCTGGTTTGGTTACATGGTGCAGCTGGAGGAGAACAGTTGTATAAAGTAGTGCTGATCACTTAAAGTGGATGGAAGTTGTGGAAGAGGGAAACCCAGGAAGACATGGAAATAAGTACTGAAGATTGATCTCAAAATGTTGGGCCTTACAAAAGAGATGACAATGGATCAAGATATGTGATGCATTGCTGTACTGAAGCAGACCTACTCACCTCAACAAAATTGAGACCCTAAAACCAAGATGCCACATGAAAAAGTACCCACTACACCCTGCAAAGTGGTTAGCATTAGGGAGAGCATCCAGCTGTAGAAACCGGGCCAAAACAGACTATGGAACCAGGTTCTTGTCAAACTGTCCAAACAAAACTCATGCTAGCATGGAAAATGGACATTAAATGATGATGATGATGTTAATGAAGTTTAAAATCTCCCTAAATTACACTGAGAAGTTTTTGTCACCTAATGTTTTTTTAAAATTATGAAAATATGATCCGGTTAAAGAAATGTATTGGTAAATAAATTTTTGAAGAAAAAAATTTTTCAAAAATCTCAAATTCAAAATTTCGACCCC
>NC_068990.1:9331439-9334531 GCF_001194135.2 Octopus bimaculoides
AAGACGTGTGGCCAGAACCTCCTGGAAAATAACCATAGCGAGGGACATTCCACAGTTGAATTAGAACAGTCACAAACGGTGAAATAAGACATGCACCCAACACCAGAGCTGAAGACACCTCCGAAAGGAGGAGCCCCGCCACGTTAAAACGGTAGAGGAGTAGGGGCTGAAACCGGACGTGGTTCCTCCTGATGATGTCTTGAGCTAACTGGATCCTATAAAGGAGCTGTTGTGGTAGCAGACCACGAAACATGGTTGAAATTCCTCCCCAATGTTCGTATTGCCAGAAAGAAATGACACTGATAAAACATAAGGAAAGGAAGCTATTTCGTTGCCCTACACATAAAACTGCAAAAGAGTCCATTATGAAGTCTTCTTTTCTGGCAAACTCTAAATTACGATTACAGGATTTTATTCTTGTAACGTATTTATAGTCCCGCAATACAGCCCTTCATACATCATCTGAGATGACTGGTCTCTCAAATTCTACTGTTGTTCAATGGTACCAGTACATGAGGGACATTACAAGCAATTCTCTCTTGACTAACCCCTACCAAATTGGTGGACTTGGGCACATCGTTGAAATAGATGAATCTATGATGTGCAAGCGTAAATACAACAGAGATAGAATGCCACAGGAGAGGTGGGTTTTTCGAGGATGGGATAGAGAGGATAAAAAAGGGTTTCTAGTCTTTGTACCTGACCGTTCTTCTGAAACTCTTTTACCCCTTATCAAGAAATTCATCAAACCAGGTACGTCTGTATATTCTGATTGTTGGAGTGCTTATAATGGGATTGCTGAAATAGAAGTGACCCCCAAATATACCCATTTCAAGGTGAACCATTCTGAAAATTTTGTTGATCCAACAATAAGCGCTCATACCAATTCGGTTGAATGTTATTGGAAGAACGTAAAACGACGTTTTAAGAGTATGATGGAGGCACACATTCTTGAAAGTTGAATTTTCCGCTAATCTTCGCGTCGGCAATCTTCGGTAGTTTTCGTCGCCTTAAAAAATGTGCCAAGTTACCAAAAAGAGGTAGTGTGTTATTTTTCTTTAATTTGTTTTTTTAAAATTATTATTTAAATTATTTTTTAAAATTATTTAAATTATTAAAAAAAAATTACTTAGAAAAAAAATTTATTTTGTTTAAAAAAAATTACCTTGTGCTTTTGTGTTATTTACAAAAAATATTGTTTTTTTCTTTAAAAAAATCCCTATTTATTACTTTGTGTAAAAAAATTTACATTTTGTTAAAGAAAAAAGCCCATTTATATTTTATATATAATTCAGTCTTTACTTGCATACACGTTTTGCTCATGCGCGTCACGCGTGCGCGCATCTACTAATTTGCATACGCGTGCACACGCACTAGGTAGTCGTAGGATCGGCTACTCACGAATAGCTAGCGCGGATGCGCGAGTGCGCGCACCGGGACCACTTTTCTCGGATAGTACCGTTAATTTCTTTCAATTCTTTTAATATGCCCTCGCTGGTAATTTTATCCGGTGAGTTTGAAGTAGGTTTTGGTGACATTTTTCGTTCCTCCTGTGGTAAATAGTAGTAGTAACAGAGAAAGAGGAATTTCGATTATACCCACGTGGTGAGTTGTAATATATATAAGAAATTTTAAAAAAAGGGAAAATACACACACTTTACATAGTTTTAATATAATTTTTAATATATCGACCTGTTTCGCTTTCGCTATTCATGATATTATGGCTTACTTATTTGAATATGTATTAAGAAATCTTTTGTCCATGTGTGTGATGATATTTACGAGTAGAAGAATAAGGGGAGGTAATTCGTTATCGTTATAGTTATATATATATACTTATCTATCATGGTAATGCATGCTGAGGAATGTGAGGCTATTATGCCAGTCCAGAAACCGGTCCACGTGAGTCTAAATACTTGAATGTATACTGAGAGATGATCTGAGCTCGTTTGCTTTCAGACGGTTGATTTCTGTAGTTATCAGTGTATTTTGGTGATTTAAATAAGTTTTGACTGTTATTTCCAGCAGGTAGACATACATAATATGTCCTTTAATTAATTTTAATCCTTCAGCAATTTAATGCCTTTCTGGGACCTGCAATCATCTATATTGTTGATTCTGTTATTATCACTTTTAAATTGTTACACTAGATAATAATAGAGTCAATGATATCTTTGCAAATTATTTCTCGTGAACTATTTTCTCCGTATTGACTATATATATATATATATATATATATATATACATATATATACTGTCAGTGTGTATGTCTTATTCATAATGTTTGCTTCCCAAACCACATAGTTTTGGATTCAGTCCCATTGCATATCACCTTGATATGCATATCAAGGTTTCACTATAAACCTTGGCTGTCCAAAGTCTTGTGAGTAGATTTAGAAGATGGAAAATGAAAGAAATCCAGCATGTATGTAGGTGTGTATGTATGTGAGGGTATGTATGTGTGTATTAGTGTCTCCTTATCTTGACATCACATGTAATATATTTAGGGAAGCCCCCACACCATGAGTATTATTTTTCTTTTACCTTAAGTTAATAAAGCTGGTGATCCATTGGTAAATATAGCTATTGATGAAAGATGAAAAAACTGATATTATGTGTCTATACAGTTAGTAAGCTAAATGTATATTTATTCTCTATATTTATTCTCTATATTTAATATATGAATAAAAATGTAAAATATATATAATTTTTATCTATTTTTAAATATAGTTTTTAATCAACAAAAAACTGAAATCTCTATTCTTTCTTTCAGTTTATTGTATATGGTGGTTACTTTGGTGTTCTGGCACTACCATTTCTTGCACGGATGTTTTACTGCTTCTTCTATAAAAGACGTAGCATGGGTTTCAAAAATGAAAATACCTAAAAACAAAAACAAAAAAAACCCTTTCCAATGATATAATACAAACATATGCATACATCATACATACAACCACACTCACACACTCACTCTCTCACACACTCACACACACACTCACACACTCACTCTCTCACACACTCACACACTCACACACACACTCACACACACGTTCACACTCACTCACACATACTCACACACACACACACACACA
>NC_068990.1:9334673-9346169 GCF_001194135.2 Octopus bimaculoides
AAAAAAAATTGCTTTTGTTTTAAATCTTTTAGAGTTTAAAATTTTCAAATTGGTAAAAAAAAAAAAACTAAGAATATTTTTATAAAGTGAAATGTTAGAAGGTGATAAGCAGATGCATGACATTTGATTCAATGGTGCTAAGTCTATGGGAGATAAGATGCTGGACTACTGAGAGTGTGCTTTGAAGTTCATTGTGCAATATTTGTGAGTACAACACTCTGCTTTGGTTTGCTTACCTGACAAAAATAGACTCTGCTTGTACTTCACAGTTGTGTGGTTAAGAGTTGTGGGACATCTAGTTGTAACACCAATGATTTACAATTTATATTATCATATAATTTCATATTTAATAATGGAAAATTAAAAAAAAATAGAAGACAGATATATGAATTGAAATTCATTATCAATTTATTTTTTTTATCCATTTCAATTTTGAATCCAATTTTTTAAAAATTAATTTAGATTTGAGTTTAAATTATATTATCAAGTAAGCAAAATACTGTTGATTGAAATTCACTGTCAGTTTCCTGATTTTGCTAATGAAACTTGTATGTTTTACTAACAAGAAACAAATCAATTGGTAAAAACTCCACCTCACCACACACATGCATACTTACAGACACTTACATACACACATACTCCGTACACATGCATGCATGCACACACACACACATACAAAAGAAACTAAATAATGTTCCAATATATACTTAGTGGAACTTGAAATAACTACTGATGCTTTGTTAATGTGCTGTGAGCAAAGAGATAATTCTTCTCATAGCATTCTAATATGCAGTAAACTCCTATTCCAGGACAACTGGGACCAGGAGGTTGCTGCATAACTGAATTTTCCAGATATTTGATTATCACCTTTTAAATTACCATAACACTTTACAAAACTCATTAAAATTCTCTATATACATCAGTATATACATCAGTATATACATCAGTATATACATCAGTATATACATCAGTATATACATCAGTATTAGAGTATCAAGCTGGCACTATTGTTACCACTCCAGGAAAAATGCTTAGCAGCATTTTGTCCATCTTTACGTTGTGAGTTCAAATACCACCAGAGGTCAATAATATAAGTACCTGTTGAGAACTGGGGTTAATGTAATTAACTTACTACTTTTCCTGAAATTGCTGGCCTTGTGCCAGAATTTGAAATCATTAGTATCATTAATATTCTGAATATAGCAGAAATGAGAGAAACAGGAATAAATGAAAATATAATTTAAATAAAGAGCAAATTATATTAATCTAATAAAATACAGCAACTGTAATCGCTGTAAAATAATATACTGTACTTTGGGAAACAATGCTCCATTCTGGATATTGTAGATGCTTTCTTTTAGAAACATTTTATTCTTTTTTTCTTTTACTTGTTTCAGTTATTTGACTGTGGCCATGCTAGAGCACTGCCTTTAGTCTAACAAATCCACCCCAGGACTTATTCTTTGTAAGCCTTGTACTTATTCTATCGGTCTCTTTAGCTGAACTGCTAAGTTACAGGGACATAAACACACCAACATTGGTTATCCACTCACAAAGCTTTGGTTTGCCCGAGGCTATAATAGAAGACACTTGTCCAAGGTGCCACGTGGTTGGGAAGCAAGCTTCTTACCATACAGCCACTCCTGCACCTATGGAAACTTTTTTCTCACAACAATCAATTAATTAACATAAATTAACACAGATTCTCTTCATTCTAATTGGCTTCAAATTTTGGCACAAGATTAGCAAGCTCAGGAGAGGGGTTAAGTCAATTACATTAACCCCAGTGCTCAGCTGGTGCTTACTTTATTGACCCCAAAAGGATGAAAGACAACGTTAACCTTGGTGGAGATTGAACTCAGAATATAAAGACAGACAAAATGCTGCTCAGCATTTTGCCTAGGATGCTAAGGATTCTGCCAGCTCACCATTTTGACTCTAATTAGCAATACATTTTCTTATATTTTCTGTCTGGTGTTGGTTGCTTGAGATCTCTGGTTATTTAAGTCCTGGATGAGAAGGATTTTGTTGATTTTGCTTTTATTTCTTTTCACATTGTTGACAAAAAAAAAAGAGGTCTGCACCTTTCTTTTTCAAAAAAATTTTATCAATTTAGGATTTTATTTTTCTTGCTTTCAAATTTAATGTATTTAATTGTAACCGTCCATCATAAATGATAAATGAGCCAGAAGTCATTTAATTTTGTAGATATCTTAGCAATCTTGGAGTAGAATTTGACACGAAGGTGCTTCTTCTAAAATTTGAAAAGTCGTAGTGGCATTTACTAGCCAGTTTTGATAAACTTCTTAAATACGTTATGTAGACATTGGTATATATACACACGTATACACATACATACATGCACACACGGACACTTGTAAATCTAGGAACTTTCAGTTATACACATAAACATATAAGAATTATACACATATGTATGCATGTATATGCATGAATGCTTCTTGATTTAAATATATGCATACACGTGTATATATGCAATTAAATATAAGTGTGTGTATATTCACATGACTCTATACACTAATACTGATATTCTGTATAGTGCAGTGCTTACACACACACACACACACACACACACACACACACACACACACACACACACACACACACACAGATAAAGATACAATCACACTGATAAGATGCACATACACTCATGCTCTCTCTCTCTCTCTTTCACACACACACACACACTTATATAAAAGTTGTCCCTTAAGTCAATAGGTGAAATTTATTCTGTTCCTTGAATAAATGAATAAATTATAGAGATATTATATATTTATAAACTAATCATGTCTGTTGGCATTTATGAAGCTTGTTTAATATGACAAGCATCAATTTCATTTGAGAGTTATAACTGTTTAATAGAAGTGTCAAATATAGTCATTTCATTTTCTCTATTTCAAGACAATTAATAATCATTTCTTTCATTACATTGTGTGAAAGTCATTTAAGTTCCTTATGAATAGATTAACATTTAAGCCATAAACCAACATAAAAAAAAAATTTATACAAAATTTCAGACACAATCATAGCTTTGTTGGTCGCTTCACTAATTTCTTTTAAATGTTCTTCATCACTTCACTTTTGGTGAAGTTTATTGTTTCTTTTACATTGTATACTTTGTGGTCCTGCCTCAGTGTGTCTCTCATTATTTGACTAAACTCAGGTGGTCAGTTGACTAAACTCAGGTGACAGAATTGTTAGCATGCTGAGCAAAATGCTTAGTAGCATTTCGTCTGTCTTTATAATCCAAGTTCAAATTCTACTGAAGTCAAGTTTGCCTTTTATCCTATCAGGGTCGATAAAATAAGTCAATGTAACTGTCCCAAACTTGCTGGTGTTGTACCAAAATTTGAAACTGTTATTTGATTAAACTTATGCCATTCAAATGATTTACCATATTTGATGGCATAAAAGGCAGATTGTCATATTAGATGCACCCCAAATTAAGCAGGGCATATTCTGGAAGAAAAATTTAACTTCATGTATGTGATTCAACTTCACATGCAGCACCCAGGATGATTTTTTTGGGACATGTTTTTGGAAAAAAGAAACTGTCTTATATGCAACCAAATATGGTATGTTTTAAAACCAAATTTTTGAACTTGCTTATGATTCATAATTCTGTTATAATTTTAACTGTGTTCTCTAGTTAGATTTCAATAGGGAATCTTTAGAAAACATTCAAATAAAAGATTTGTTTCCCTATATTAACATTTACTGTCTGTGGCTAATTGAAGACTGTCTCAGTGATAAATACTTGTTGATTCAGTGTTGATCTGCATTTGCACAAAAAGAAAACAGACCTTAATTATTCAGGGTCTGGCTAAGCAAAACCAACTGAGGACATTCGACATCAGTTGCTGTTATTACTGTTTAGCTCCCACATTAGCTGTGGTTGATTATATTATCAAATGTGTTTAAAGATGTGACCAATCTGTGCATCCAGTATCATCACTCATTGTAAATGGACTAATTTAACTGGTCTATATAATTCTTTCATGAAATCTTTGACTATCATAACTCAGCATGATAAGAAAAAGGAGTGGCTTGTAGGCCAGCTGATAAGGGACTACAATCTGAAGAGGCCCTACATCTGTTAGTTATAGCATTGTGGACACCATTTGGTACAGAGTTACTTTATTTCTATAAATCCTTCTAGTTCTTTTATTCTGACCTGTTAGTTGTGAGTGTATCCAGAATGCTACACACATATACATGCACAGCTGTAACCAATACATAAATCATATGTATTTAGCACTGATTACTAAAATATCTAATGAGGAATTTGAAAAAGGGCCTACATTTCATATCTAGCCTAGTTCTGTTCCTGTTGAAGTAAGGTATACATTTCCCTTCTGATCTGGACCAGTTACTATATTTGCATAGGCTTAATCCATGGACAACTTTTCCCAAAACACATCACCATAAGTAATCAGTATTACTAATTATCCACACAAAGCCTTTAATGATGATAATTTGTATAATATCTACAGTGAAACAGGGATAATAGAAAGGGAAGTTATGAAGTTTGTGACCTTTCATATATTGTAGTGATGAAGATGAAGTGGCTCTAATTGGTGGGGAAAATGGATGAAAAAAGGAAAAACTAATCATGTGCATTTCTGATTTTCTAGCAATAAATATTCTGGGATGTATATTGAATTCAGGGATAAAGCATGTAAATTAATAAAATTTTACTTAACAAATAATTGTAGATTAAGCTGAAGTTTCAGAAATTCAATTTCACATTCAAAATGAAAATTGATTTATTTTTTGTACATCACATTTATAATGATTTATATTCATTTGAAATTGTTTTACATTTTATATTTTATAATTGAATCCTAATTGAAAGTATATAAATATTCAAACAATAAAATGTGTTGTCTTTGAGTTATTTTCTGTTGCTAAATGATTTAAATATGTTTTGTGATTATTTGTGAAGTTGTCTGAAAGGAAACAGCACTGGATTTGGTGCAGAATTTGGTTTCTTCCCTATAAATTTAATTTCTCTACTCACTGAACTCATTGTCAGCACCTGAAAAATTAATTCTAGCTCAATGTTGCCCTTCTGGTTAATTTTACTTGATAATACATCCTTGCTGTATATGTTGCATTTGATTCTGTCAGAACACATTAAGAATAAATATGCAAATCAATGTTTCAAATAGCAATTCTTTATCAGTTGGCAGATATAAGCACTGATCAGCAAACAATTTCGTTCACTGAAATTATAAATAAAGTTAATGGCTTGTTCGATTAAAAGTCTGGGTACTTCCAGCTGAAAAACTTTCAAATCACAGAATCTGTTGTGACCATAAACTGAATGTGTTATAAATACACTGTTGTTATGAAAAGGAGAAGCTATTTTCCAGTGGTTTAATTAACAGCAGCCAGTATATTTTGTATTTGAATCTCCTAGAATGCATTAAGAATAAATTTGCAAATCATTGTTTCAGATTTCACTGTACACAGTGCAAATCACGATTGTTATACATACATAAGTATGAAGTAAAGTTTGAAATTTGACCTTCACATTGTCAAAGCGAAGCATTAACTCCACTTAAATGAAAAATAACTAAAACTAGTGATATGTCTGCTGACCAAAAAAAGAACAAAAAAAAAACCTCCCCATAACCTACATGCATCCTTTTTGTGAACCGCTAAAAAACAGCCTCATAATGTGGAGCTGACACACCTACATATACAAGCCTGTTTATAAAGTCCAACTCATATAAATAATTCTGAACAATAACATAAATGCTGATCTAATCAATAAAAATTTCTTCACAACACATCGTCATCATCACAACCTGCCATACAACCTAATTACCATTCAACTGAACCCCACACACCTGAGAATTTTTTTTTTTTTTATCTCAACAGAGACTACATAAAGCCGAGATTAACTTAATACATCACGGTCAAATGATGGCATAGCTGGCTGAGGTTGGGTAGTGGAAGATCTCTTGATTTGCGGCAAAAGAGACCGATGGAGTAAGTACTAGGCTTAAAAAAATAAGCACTGCTGTCAATACTATTCTTGTTAAAGAATGATAAATTTGTACTCTAGAGAAGTAGAGAGTAAGCCATGAAATTAATGTAAAATTATTTTTATTATAACTGAACATAAAAGCAAACCTCAATACGTATGTATGTATATAAACGTGAAAAAAGGTGTATTAAATGCCATATGAGGTAAATTCTTAATTTACTGAATTTAATCTTCCATTCAAGAGGTGATAAACAAATGCTTGGAATCAATCCAAATGAGTAGGGGAGACACTCTTAAGACGTGTGCACTCTCCAGAATCGACATACCATTAAGGAAGCTTGAGGTCCGACAAAAATGAAAATGCAAAAAATAAGTATCAAACTGTAATAAATTCTGTGGTGGTAATAATCTCGACTCAATGACCGATATTTATAGTCTTGCACCAACATTTATTTTATGGTGTTGTAGCACTGGATTCGATCCCGCGTTTTGTCACATACAAATCTCAAGCCACAGCTCATTCATAGTTTCAACATGGGAGCAACTGAAATTCTTTCCAATGAACAGACACTGTTCACGTGCTTGTTTGGTGGTCTGACTAGAACTATCTATGTACTTGTTTCCTGGCTATCTAATGCGTAGGCGGTGTATAGATGTTCGTGTATTCGTACTTATAGCATAACGAAACATTTCCTGCTCCGCGCGAGAGCGTATGTATGTATGTATGTGTTTGCGCGCGTGCGTGCATCCGTGCATGTTTGTGTATCTGTATATGTCTGTCTTTCTGCCTGTCTGTTTATCCATCTATCTATCTATGTATGTTTGTGTGTGTGTGTGTGTTATAGAAGCTGAAAATCAACTGTTGCTAAGACTTTCACGTAACCGATCATCAGAAATATTCACAGCTGTAAATCGTATTGAATGGAAGCAGAAAGGTCTTCACAAGCTTACTCAGCGTTTCACGTTACTGATCGTCAGACAGTTGTGAATATTCCTGATGATTGGTTGAGTGGAACTCTTATTAACAGTTGATTTCCAGCTTCAATAAAATAGTCTTGTACTGTATCTTTGGTATTCGATTACTATTTTCTGTATATTACTTTGAACGCGTGTGTGTGTGTGAAACACAGAGGAGATGCCAGAAGGGCTGTATATAATCACTCGAGAATTTCTGCGATTCATCTCAGCGCGTCCACATTGAGCTTCTTGTTCACAAACACGACAGTTTTTTCCTGCACCTTGATGTTAGATGAATGACAGAAACTTTGGACATCTCTCGACTCTGATTGTTTTGACCTTGGCTGTTAGGAGGTGACAGCGTCGTCGAACATAGCTAGTCATGCCAAGGTTCTTGTTCACAGCTCTGGAAACCGAGGAAAGGACCACATTGCGTTTCTTAGCAAAAGCTATCATGGATGTGGATAGGTTGGCGTCAGCCGAGCGTTTGAGGCCAGCGAGAAACGTTGGATTGCTCTTGGAATCACTTCGAGTCTTGTGTTCTTTTCCATCAATCTTTCTCTCTTCTTTAAATTGTTTGTACACGCGATAAACTGTTGCATTTGGAAGTTTCGTCAACTTAACAGTTTTATTGGTAGTGTGCCCAGCGCGCACCAAAACCACAATGGCGGAACGATTCTGTTGTTCCATGACTTTCTGTTGTCGAATCAATTTACTATTTACCTGAAAAATAAAGAGGGTTACATTTTCAAGAAAGCAATCATTGTCAAAAAATGAAATATTAAACCCAGTAAGTCAACTACTTCAAATTTGGTCTCAATTTATCTGCTGGATCCTGTATATAAGCACTTATAAAAACCACATAATATGAGTATAAGCAAAGCTATGTAGATAAATGTATTTGCTGTCGTGCATGTACTCATTTACATCAACTTATCTGCTTGTCTATGTATGTATGTGTATATCCATGTACGTATCCCTTTTTTTTCTGTCTGTCTCTTTATCTGCCTGTCTCTGTCTGTCTGTCTGTCTATCTATCTCTTTATCTGCCTGTCTCTGTCTGTCTGTCTGTCTGTCTGTCTGTCTCTCTTTATCTGTCTGTCTCTCTCTCTTTATCTGTCTGTCTGTCTATCTCTTTGTTTGCCTGTCTCTGTCTGTCTGTCTATCTATCTATGTATCTATCTCCTATCGATCAAGTTTTGAATCTGTCTATTTGCCTATTTATCCATAATATTAACAAGAACATCCAGTTTAATGTAGAGTACTGCAAGGATAAATTACCTTTTGAGACATTGCATTAAAAAAACATGAACAGGATCGAGATAGATATATATTATAAACCAACAGACTCGAGGCAATATTTACTTTTTACTTCGTGCCATACAAAACACACGAGAATCAATATTCTATTCAATCTGGTTAAAAAAACTTATGTACCAACGTATCTATTCTAAACACACAGATGAAAGACTAAAGGAACTAAATGATATTTTGATTGATAGACGTTATATATCGTTATTAATAGATAACGGAAGAGAAATAGCTGAGGCAATTCGCTTCAGTGATTTAAAAGCTGTGAAAAGTAAAGCAGAAATAAATGTTTAAACTTACATTTTAACACATCCCATAAATATTGGAGCCTTTATTATAATTAGTCAACATTTATTACTTTTAAAATGCGATCCAAAAGTGAAAAGAATTTTAGGAGACTAAAAGGTAATGAAAAGCAAAAGAAGTCAGTCATTTAAAGAAACTATTAACAAAATTCCAATTAAGTACCGACTTTGCATCAAACTCTACAGTTAAGAATGCTGAAAAGTAAACTGCTGATTTAGAATTAATATATCTGAAGGATCAGAGTTCCGTTTAATAAAAGATAATTCTACATGCTTATCTGAAAAATTGATTCATGTCATAATATGCTGTGGATTCAGTGATAATTGAACTGACCAAACATATATGTTCCATAGAAAACGAATGACGGTTCACTGACAACAAATACCCAATTCTTATATTAGAAAAAATTCAACACAGCGAACATTTTGATTGATATGCGGGATTTCGGCAGCGGAATTTTGAACCATTCCAGTATACTAACGTGTGGAAAATACAATAGAATAGCAAAAAAATTGAATTCATCGCGTAAAAATGGGGAGATACGCTACAAAGTATTTTGTCCGACGCACTAATGATTCTATCAGCTCGTTGTCTTGAGAATGGTAGTAAGAGAGCTTCTACGTATTCACTCAACTTTCTAGAAATAACAGCCAATTTCCTAGACTGAACATTATTGTCTTAAAAACGAAGAAAGTACACTTTAAACAATTCAGACTCTGTTATTCCTCAATGGTATGGTCACAGCTAGTATGCTTTTGAACGTAGATCAGCTCAATAAAGGAACCGGAACAGACTAATGGCTCACTACAACAAAAAACATCGATACGGGCAATGACACGACAATATGTGGCTCTTTTGCTGGTGCTGCAAGTAAGTTTGACCAGGTTTCCCTAGAAAGTGCAGATGAAAATATGAGGGAGACTAGCTAAGTCGCACAGATAGATTTGTAGAACAGACAAATTAAAACATGGTTGCCCATCTGATAGAATATGTCCACCGTGGACAAACAAAAAACTGGATAATAGTTAAATGTCATCGTGAAAGAGAAAACAAAGGTGACAAATGACTGCTGGCCTGCTACAAAAAAAAAAAAGAAAGGAAGGTTAACTGGACGTTAAAGAGCTCGCATATCAGCCACTTACCCAAACTCACAAACTCCACAGCAATATTAACAACAAAAAACAAACTGATCCGCATGCACAAAATCAAAACTATCAGCCAGCACCTGAGATTGAAGACGACGACGAATACGACAGTAACAGAAAAAGCCTTGACACAAAACAATTTTAACGAAAAAGAGAGAAAAATATGAATAACAAAATCTGTACGTACAAGAAAACAACAGCAACAACAAAATGTTATATTATATTTTTTGTCATTTTTTTCAAGTTCTTATACATGTTTTCACGAAGGACACGCTTTCCTTTGTGGCTGTAGCAGTGATTGGAAAGCGAACCGCTAGGTAATCGGTCATACATTACGACCGAACGACAATAATTTTACGTGGGGAGTTTTCTAAGCAACGAAGCAGCGTCGACCCATCGCGTAAGTCAATCTTCTAGAATCTTTTGCTTATGCCCTATAAAAAGCCACGTTTGGCACTAACACTCTTCGCTGATAACTGAGAGCGGGCGACTCGTTCACACGTCTCGTCTCTTGACATGCAGAATGTTGAGGTAGCTGCGCGATGTGTTTCCATTCTCGCCTCGAACATAGCACAAAATGTTTCCATTTAAACTTGTAGCACTATATTTCACCCAGGATGTAATTATTGTTGTTATTTATAAAAGACCAACACAGTTAAACTTTATGTGCAATAAAATCTCCTGTTAATTGTTTGTGAGTGTTGCTAGTTATTTCTTCACACAACCCGTGTAACATATTTTCATTCATCACTTCAATCAATCACCTCAGACCATACAACATAACAACCCTCGTGACATGACTCTTGTTCCTGACGGTAACCAATTTTCTGCTGATATGCTGGAGTTTGATTTTGCTGTTATTTCTTTCGTTTGTTTTACTTGAACTAAATCTATTTTTGGGGAGTTATGTTTTCCAAGTTCATAATTCGAATGTTTCTTGTTTTTAATTTCTATTGCACGTATTTTCATTATATCATTTTTTTCGTTTTAGCCTACTTTTCGTACGCTTGTAGCGTGACCATGTGGTGATAAGTTTGCTTCTCAAACACTTCCGAGTTCAGTCCAGCTGTGTGGCTTCTTGACTAAGTGTCTTCTATGATAGCCTCGGACCGACCAAAACTTTGTGAGTGGATTTAGTAGGCAGAAACTAAAAGAAACCTGTCGTAAAATACATACATACGCACATACATACATACATACATACATACATATATCAAAATAAGCATAAGCAACAGGATATCCAGAGGCGATGCAGTACGACCGTTTCAAGCGACTCCATTTTATTGATCAATGCAATTATTACATCAATTTAAATTCAGGACTATCCTCAGCTGCATAAATAAATTAATAGAATTTATTTAATCAGTCGGACATATTTGTATAATTTTACTTAAATCCTCTAAGAGGGTAAGTCCATGCTGTTTTCACTTCGGCTTAGAAGCTTCTAAAACATCAGGAAAAAAAAAACTTTGTTAGGGTCATAGCTTGTCACTGATTTTGGTTCAGTTTTAATTTATTAGTCATGTTTATCAAATCTTTGTATATTCAAATCTAAGACAAGGGAATAGAGTCTGTTATGAAAAGGCATGGGCGAATTGACAGAATGATAATGGGTGTAGTCATAAAACTTGTCAAGATTATTTTGAAGTAGTATAAAGCAACTGGCTATAATGAGGTTGGGTAGTGGAAGATCTCTTGATTTGCGGCAAAAGAGACCGATGGAGTAAGTACTAGGCTTAAAAAAATAAGCACTGCTGTCGACAC
>NC_068990.1:9346317-9347507 GCF_001194135.2 Octopus bimaculoides
ATATATATATTATTCTAGTCTCCTAATATCTAAAGTTACTTCTAGATGAGGGCTATTTATTTGTTAGATGCTGTTCATCGTTTTTGCGATGATGACTTCTTTTTTCATCTCGAGAGCATTTGTGACCTTTCTGTTTTATGTGTTGGAATGGAAAAGGAAAGTCCGAGTTCCGTTGAAGTGAATTCTCTTAACGCGGAGGTCATCTGTACCTTTCATCCTTTAAGAGATCAATAAAAATAAATACCAAAATAATGGAGTCGATGATACTGAATAAAACCTTTGAAGGTATTGCCCCAGTATGACCGTATGGCAATGACGGAAGCTAACTAATTGAATAAAATAATAAAATTGCTTTGTTTGGGGGTTTAATGTGTCTGATGATGTGATTTGTGCTGTGTGGTGGACGAAAAGCAGTTAGTTCTAATGTTAGTAATACATAATTTATATAAGGTAAAAAGTAATAACATTTAAAAACAGTTTTTGCAATACTCTATATAGGTATTCCTCGACATTTGCGTCTCGTTTTTGCGTTTTTATTATTGCATTGGTGTTAATGGATATTTTTTTTAGAGCTGTGAGATAGCGATGGCTATCGTTATTTAGCACGTTGTTACTTTCAACAGAACAGTGCTACATACAGCTGTTGTTATTAGTGCTGCTACTGCAACAGCCACTACTACTACTACTACTACTACTACTACTACTACTACTACTACCACTACTACTACTACTACTGTTGTGTTGTGTCAAAAGTTTTGTAATATTTTGGTAATTTATTTACATTATTCATATTTCTTTTTTCGAACACAAGATGATGCTCTGTGTCCAGTGGAACTATGAGGGGATAATTCACTACGAGTTTGTTATGGACAGTCGAGCCATCGGGGCCAATCTATACTCCGAACAGCTGGTGTGGATGTGTGCCATTGTGCTGCATCATCAACCAAGAGGAGGTGGAAGCATCAGTGAAGGACAAGGACTGGAATCAAAGAACTAGTAGAAAGTTGGTTTTAGACTTTAGTGCAACACGATGGCCTCTACTTTGAATGCCTGGCTACGTTTGTTGCAACTTGACGAATAAAGCAAATAGTTACCAAAATATTGTAAAATGACATCAGTAACATAAGTATTCTGGTTGCGAGATTAATGTCACAAGTTTAATGTTACATCGTAACACAAGTAATTTTGGT
>NC_068990.1:9347517-9361420 GCF_001194135.2 Octopus bimaculoides
ATAGAAATAATAGCTATTATTTCTATCCCCTGGCCTTAATGTCACAACCAAAATTACTTGTGTTACGATGTAACATTAAACTTGTGACATTAATCTCGCAACCAGAATACTTATGTTATTACTGTAACCATTAACATTAGTGTGACAGGTTAGAATCATCTCTTTTATCACAGCAGCATGCAATATCAATGTTACTACCATATATCACAACTAGAACCAGCTCTGTTATCACTATAACCAGTAAACATTAATCTCACAACTAGAATTACCTCTACTATCACTTCATCTTGTATCACAACCAAATTTATTTCTGTTATTACTACAACCATTAATATTTATGTCATAAGCAGAATTACCTCTCATATCAATACAACTAGTATTACAACCAAATTAACTTCTGTTATCACAACAACCAATAACATAATTACCGCTGTTATCTCTAACTGATACTCTGTTGGTTACGATGATGAGTGTTTCAGTAGATCCTTTCAACGGAACGGTCTGCCCGTGAAATTAACGTGCAAGTGGCTGAGCATCCCACAGATACGCGTACCCTTTACTCAGAGAGATTCAGCATGATACAGGGTGTGACAAGAATGAGCTTTTGAATTAACAAGTGCAATTCATTTCTGCCATCTGAAAGGACTGGAGCAGCGGGAAGTTAAGTATCTTGCTCATGGGCAGAGCGTACCGTCGGGAATCGAACTCATGATCTTACGATCGTGGGACGAATACTTTTATCACCAAGCAACGCGCCTTCACTCCAATAAATATCATCACTTTAGAATTCACCAAAATCACGACTACCATAAATACAATCACAACCTTTCCATCCATGACTACCCTCACACAATATCTTAGAAGCAACGTCGGAAAGTCGCTGAACCTGCAAAGAATCGTAGCCAAATTTTCCTCATGTCAGATCACATCGTCTTAGGAAAGAAGTTATTTGTTGATGTGGTTTTGAGTTCCTTGCACGTAGGAAAAAGTCAAGGTGGTCACGGTTTGAATAGGCTAAACCAGAGGTTTTCAAACTGTGGTCCGCGGACCACAGGGAGGTCCGCAAGGACAAGACAGGGGGTCCGTGGACAGCAAATACTTTTTATGGGCAATTTGATTTTAAATATGTTTTTTAATCGAAATCTTTTAATTGACAATAAAACTATTTGTTAAATACTGTTAAATAAATAAATGTAAAAATATATGTTATATTAAGCAAATATTTATGTATAAATTTCATAAGTGTTTATAAGGGGGTCCCTACGGTAAAGCCTGAAATATAAAGGGGTCCGCAAGTCAAAAAGTTTGAAAACCTCTGCGCTAAACAAGCACCTGCAATGACACCAACATCATAGCCATCACGGACACTCCCTATATAATCCCAAGACCATTACTGCTAGTATTGAAACCGTCACCAACATAGGCACTGCCAAAACAAACATCAATACTACTACTACTACTACTACTATCACTACTACTACTACTACCACCACCACCACCACCACTACTACTACTGCTACCACTACTACCACTCGCCCCGCTTCAACATCACCAATATCACTGCTACCGCATGGACATCTAAAACACCATTTCTCAGTCATCACTACTACCATGACAACAAATTCCACCACCACCACCACCACCACAACAACAGCACCGTCACCACCACCACATTCCCCATTCGTCGCCATCTGAATTACCGAAAATCCTACAGTTTTCAAAATTTCAAAGCCAGTTTCTCATAGAGCGAGTAAAGATCTGTGTTGTCGAAGAGGTACAACATAAAACCAACAAAAATAATAAAAAAATAAGAAGTATAAAAACATAAAAAAGAAATAGACGGATGAAGAAACAAAAAAAAAAAACAACCGAAAAAGCCATAAAATAAAAGAGAAGTAAAATCAATATATCTAGCCGTTAATTATAAAGAATCGCTGGCAGCGATGTTGAATTGATAACAGTACTAATAATACGTCTGAAGGTGGATACTAGACAGCGTGGTGTTGTAGTTGGTGGTTAAGGATGAGGAGAGAATGTGGGAAAGTGTGAGAGAGAGAGAGGTGGGGGGGACAGTGGGAGTGTGATAGTGAGAGAGTGAAAAATTGCTATATATTTATAGAGAGAGGGTGTTTATGAGAGAGAAGGTGTGAGAGAGAGAAAGAGAAAGAGAGAAGTGTAAAAGACGAACAGACTGGCTTACAGACAAATGACAATTGTTTTAGTTGTTATTGGTGCGTTTAGTTTAGCCCCAGGTCAACCTTAATCGAGAACATGTATGATTAAGAACATTCCAGTCATGAAAATACCAGTTTTTCGATATTTCTAGGAAACCAGGACTACATTAGCCAAGGTCTACCTTTTTTCTTTTTTTTTTTTTAAAGAAGGTAGAATATTATTTGAAGGAAATTTGGCTGCTATTTGTCGAGTAATCTCATAAAAGACTTCTCGTTGGCTTCAATTGCTTAGCTGCTATTACAAAATATATACGTTTAAACACACATAACAGTTGGTAACTTGTACTTGGTAATAAAAATAATTCAATGCAGGTTAATTGTAGGGTAAGAATTTTATTGAAGTCAATGTACACAGCCTCACATTAACTAGCGACTTCATCCCAGCAAGAAATATTCATACACAAACGCACACGTTTTCTATTTCTTTTTTCCATTTAGACATAATTTTGGCTGGCCACCTGCTTGGTGGCAAAGTTGTGAAAGAAAACATCTTGTTTTGTTCATCATCCTTTCAATGTTGACGAAGAGAATAATGTGTTTAACCTTGATTTCTCTGTCTTTTCGCTTTCAATTTATATTCGGTAGTAAATGACAATATACTGTTCTTTAAAAGTTCCGACAAATTTTTGTTACGGTTTAATTGTCAAGTTATTCACGACTTAGATTTTCTTTCTTTTCAAGTTGCTTCATTTCTAAAATTGGTGTAGAAAATACCCACATGTTTCAATCGTGCAGCATGCGCGTATTTTTCATCAGAGGCGTTGCACGGCTAGTTTGTTTATGTATCTATATGTATGTTGCTATGTGAGATATTTCAGTTGAAGTGTTCATGTGTAATCTTACCTGTATTCTGTGACTCAACTTTCGTATAAGCAGTAATTACATACGCCAAAGTATTTGATGAACAATCAGTCACCATGTATGTATGTATGTATGTATGTATGTATGTATGTATGTATGTATGTATGTATGTATGTAGTCAATTTAAACATGAACAAGCAAGAAAAACAAACGCGAGAACGTGGAATAAGTACAGTGTTATTGGACGCTCAGGAAAGGAAAGAAAAGAAAGAGGATTTAACGTTTCGATCGGAGATCTTCATCAGAAATATAGGAAAAGTCCAAAGAAGGGAAGACGGAGAAAGAAAATCGCCAACGATGCATACGCGGTCACATATGTATGTATGTATGTATGTATGTATGTATGTATGTATGTATGTATGTATGTATGTGTGCATGCATGCGTGTGTGTGTATGATTTTTCTTTTAAGTTTTATTTAAGTTCTTGAGAGAGTTCAAGCCGGTCGCTAACAAAGTGACCAGACGTTTTTAGTTAAGAGAGTTCCCGGTGTTTGTAAACATGTGGTTGAGTTGGTGTGTTGATTGAACTGTCGATGCACAAGCACACAAGCGTGTGCTTCTATTGACAGAAGAATCTCAGATGGAGAATTTTTGGAATGTCTAACAAATCTTCATTGTGTCACTAATAGACTGGAGTTGGAGAATCTGTGTTAGTTCTTGTTGCTCTTTTTTCGTGAAACCGAGTATTTCTAGGTTTTTGTCCAAAGTTATCAGTACATAACCTAATGCACTTATGATGACAGGTAGAAATGAGAATTCATAGTCAGAGTACAAAAGCTGTAAGTCCCACATTAACTCGCCATAAATATTCTCTTTCTCTCGGACTTTTGATTATAATTTCAAATTCGCTGGGCAGTTGGCCTCTACAACAGTGTATGAGGAATATAATTTATTAAATATCATTTATCTAAATGGCAAGGTGGAAGAAAGCAAACTATAACTGGGAGGATGTTCATATAGGCAACTCTTTTGATACCAACTCGCTCGAGGCGGCGCCCAATTCTATGGAACATACTTTATGTTTAAAGTGATCAAAATCATAACCTTCCATCAAAATTCTACGTTAATTTAGGATCAGACACCAGCTTAATAACAAAGTTATTTCTTAAATTCTTCATTATTAAAATATAAATAACGTATGCATCAAAAGAACCTCGGTGCATTTCATAAGAAATATGGTAACAAAATGGTGAATGTGTGCGTGCTGGCCTCCCTACAATTGTTTAGCTATAATATTCAGAAGTACGTTTGTAATTTCTTGCAGAGAAAAGTCAATGGGGTCATATAAATTACTTAACTACATTTAATAATTTGTGAAACTATTTTGCTGCAAATGCAGTCTCGAAATAATTTGTGCGTGTGTAGAGAAGTATGCAATGTTATGTTCTTATATGTGTCTATGCGAGATTTACTCGCAAAAGAATTAAATCGTTGACGACTATTTTGATGCAATAGCTATGTTAAATCATTTGATTTAATTGTAAGAATTCGTAGGAATCTATTTTTACATTTTGTGCATATACAAACGCATCTGTATGTAGAGAAGTGACAAGTAGTACAAATTATTCACACGGATATCCATATAATATTTTAAACTTCTGTGAATCTATATTGATGAAAGTATTTAATTCTGTCTATGTGCATATGTTAAAGTAAACACAGGCACATTTATAACTATATGTAGAGAAATATTAGCAAATATATTTTATGGAATATTTCACGTATAAATAGCTACAAATTCTATTTGCTAGCAAACTGAACAAGCTTTGAAAGAGTTATAGTTAACCTCCACTTTACGCACACACACAAGCATACACATGCGCACACATTTACATACGTACTGAATTTCAACACATATATACTGCCGAAGTGGAGAAGAGCATGTGTGATAGTGCGAGTGAGTGAACGTTTGTATGTGTTTGTGTTTGTGTTTGTTTGTGTGCGCGCGCGTGTATGTGCATGTATTGCGTGCACTCTCTGAAGACTCATATCTACCTTAATTTCTCTTCAAAGATGGAACTAATAACTTCTATCATCTTTTACCTTGGAATTCCTATATAATTCAACAATGGAACTGCAAACGGATGTTATTGGTCACCAAGAATTTCATCAATTCTTCGACCACGGAACTACCAACTAATATTATATCTACTTTGGGCATTCTTTAGTTATTCAACGAACTGCTAACTACTTATATCCTTCTCTAATGATATTCTTTATTTAATTCTCGCTCTCCGATGCTTAGCTTACGTGGAAATTCTTGCTCAATAACACGTTCTCCATGCTTATGTATTCTAGAAACAGTTGTAAGAGACTACGTATTTATTATAACTATTTTGCACAATATTTAAATTACAAATTATGAATTAAAGGCTCTAAAGTAATACCGCATGTTTCGCTTGCCTGGTTGTGTCCAGCGAGAGTGTTGGTGTTAGAAAGGAAAGAGCCAATATGATAACGGGAAGGGAACAGGTAAGGGATCCGAGAGAGAGACGGTGTGTTAGTAAGGCGGTACTGTTGATGAGAAGATGTATAGGTTGCAAGCGCACACGAAGAAAGGACAGGAAATATAGCAAGGTCAAAATGAAGGAAGGTACGTTGAAAGGGTAGGATGGCTGGGGGGTAAGTGAAAGGAAAGAAGTTGCGGCGGATTGGATTCTAGGCACGGGAAAGGGCAGCTTGGATAAGGGCGAATGGACAGTCATATCGAATGAATAGACTGGTCATGTGTTCAGCCTGGCTCTCAAAGACGTGGTTGCAATTGCAGAAGAGGTGGAGACAGAGGGACTGAAAATAGGGATGGTATGTTTGGAGTAGGTGTGGTGGGCGAATGAAAAGTCAAGGTAGGAGTGAGAGCTGGTGGGTTTGTAGAAAACAGAAGTGGACAAAATAAGGGCCGGATGGTTGCTAGAGACGGTAATTCGAGAGAATTAAGATAGGTATCAGAGATGGTGGAAGTAAAACAGGGAGACGTCTGAAAGGAGCATGAATGTGTAGATGTGTATATGCATATCCGTACATAATATACGCATATACTCTGACACAAATTTACTGATATATATCCACCGTTATATTTTAGAGAAGGTTCTTTATCGGCGATTAAAGGGTCATGATCACTGATGTCAATATGCGTGAATGCATAATCTTCTTTAGGATTTAAGGTGTGGAACAAGTCTATAATAGCGTCGGTTACATAGTGTTGTTTAGGAGTGTACGGAAATAGGAAAAACTATTGGCTATTGGCTATTTGACTACAGGATGATATTATGTAGAATTTTCTTGCTGAATTTTCTTGATTTTGGTTTGGTAGGATTTATTAATCTGGTGGAGAGGTTACTGTTGAAGTTGTCTTTCTCACTGTAAAGGAAAATTATTGCTTTTGGAGTTTTGTAACAGGGAAAGAAATCAATAATATCAAAATCCGTTAATTTATACAGATGATCATTACTAACATTATTAGAATATTTCGTAACGATTTAAAAGTAAGTTTTTAAAATTTTAACGATTAGTGTCTCTTAATAGTTTTGATAACGACTCCTAATTGACTTTTAATAAGACTAAGAAATCTAGTTATTGGGTTGCTGGAAAATTAGTTTTATGGTTCTTAAAAGTGATATATTGTGTATAGTGTACTATGATTTCAACGCTCTTTTCTATATTTGAATTAGTGATGATCTCTTCAGCTTCTAATTCTGATGTAACTTTATTACTTTTTTTGCAAATAACTATAATATTATTGGATAAAAAATATTTGTATTATGGGACAATCTATTTCATTTAATGATTTTGTTTTTTATTGAATGTAGAAATTTATTTTTGGAGTCATTGAAACTTTTCAATTTGTGCTTAAGGATTTTTTAAAAATTACTTTTATAACTAAATTTAAGATATTCATTTGAAATGACTCCAATAATTTGTTTTGAGGAGACACTTTAGAGTTTTGAAACCGAACTAATTTCAATCGATAACTCAGTATCTTTTTTAGTGGTTTAGCGGTGTTTCAAAATTATTGTTTTAGCAACATCGGTTCAGTGGATGTAACTGTTCATTTAATATTTTCCTGAGGTGATCGTGATATTTTTCGTTGAAAAATTCAGCGGGTACTGTTCATACTTTTTTTGGTTTTCATAAAATTCTGAAGTAGTAAATCAGTCTTAGTAGAAGAGTAGATGCCTGCTTGTGCATGCACGATGAGAAAAAAGTACTTCGCAGAAATTGCAGAGTGATATATTTAATTGAAGATGAAACTTCACAATTGTTGCTCTGAGTTCCATCTTTTAGATCCTCAGGCATTTGTGACGGTAACAATGAACAGGTTATTGTATACATAAGATTTGAAATGGCACTGGTATTCAGCAAATTATTTGAAAATAGACTAGAAATAGGATTATGATTGGTTATAAAAATCTTACCAAATTATTGTTGACGTATACTTGAAAATATATGTCAAAAATACATGTAATGTGAAGTATGTAAAGGGTTTATCCCGAATGTATATATATATATATATATATATATATATATATATATATCTTTTGCCTGTTTCAGTCATTTGACTGTGGCCATGCTGCAGCACCACCTTAAAATTTTAGTCGAATGTATCGACACCAATACTTACCCTACTGGTCTCTTTCGGCCGAACTACTACGCCACAGAGACGTAAACACACTAACATCGGTTGTCAAGCGGTGGTGGGGGACAAACACAGACACAAAGATACACACTGATATATATATATATATGCATACATACGACAGGCTTCTTTCAGTTTCCGTCTACCACATCCACTCACAAGGCTTTGACTGGCCCGAGTCCATAGTAGAAGACAGTTGCCCAAGGTGCCACGCAGTAGGACTGAACCCTGAACCATGTATATATATATTTTTACCAAACTTGGTGTGCTGACGTAACGTGATGCAGAAGCAGCATATCTCAAATTTCAGCTTTCAAGTTTAAGTAGTTTAGAAGTTATAGAGTTTTTAATTTGTTACCACTTAGGCCCTACTTTAAGAGATTTCCTCTTCCTCTCCTTTTTTATTTCTGTGACGCTAAAAACTCTGACTATATTAACTGTTTTTCAGAATAGTAGGCTTATCCAACGAAACTATCTAAAAAATGTCTCATAAGTGCTTGTGTCACTCAAAGAAACAAATAGATTTGGACGAAGAATCTCGTGCAATTTCAATACTCACATAGGAAAAGAAGACCGGTTCCTCTAGAAGCGCATTCTTTGGAAAACAACTGCAGGATACCAATGAAACCTCAAATTGTCGGTTGCTACCTCTTCAAAGGAAGGGAAGAAAGAAGAAAGGAAATTTCGAAAGAAGTAACTTTATTTTTATGGAAAAAGAAATTAAATTTCCCATATTTATCAATTCAATATACACAAGCAAAAGTAAAAAAAAAATGTGCTGAATACCTATGATAAATGTATAAAACGAGGAAAATACAATTCATTGAAAGAAATTTTTGACATCACAAAAGAAAACGGTGAATGGCTGTGCAGTGAGAACAGAAGGTTATATTATCTTCAAATTGAAAGCAAGAGACTGGTTGGGTATGAAACTGGAAAAGCAGCCAGTTCCAAACTATCCATCCACCCCAAAGAAGAAAAGTGTCCTTAATGCCAACTTCAACCAGAGCAACTCCAGTGTTATTCTCAACGTCTGAAGCAGAGACTGAAAGTGAATATTAAGAGTCCGAAAAATCCGATGAAGAATCCACACAAACAAGGAGGAAGTATAGCAAAACTGGAGCTGCAATCAAGTTAGTAATATCTACCAAGCTATCAACCCTAAAAGTAGCAACAGTTTGTCGACTATTATCTCAAGATGAATCCAATGTCGAGACTCCTTCTCAATCTGGTATTTACAGATCAACTATCAAAGAAACTAAAAAGGAAAATGAAGAAAACACTACATTTAGAAAACTGGTCATTGCATTTTGATGGTAAACGCATTGATGACCAAGAATACCAAGTGCTAGTTATAAAGAATAAACAGAGAAAAGTTAAGTTAGAAGCACTCCAATTACCAAAGGGAAAAGCCGATACTGTTGTGAAAGGAATAACAGCTGTTTTAGAGGAATACAATTTATGGAACTGTGTAAAGATGATTGTCGCTGATATAACGAGTGTGAACATTAGGAACAGAAATGGCATTGTCATTCAGTTGCAAAGACTGTTTGCTCAAAAGGGTTTCAAAGAACCGCAATTTATTGGTTGTCAGCATCATATCCTTGATAGAGTTCTTCGTGTTGTAATGGATAACGAACTTAGAGAAAAAAAGTAATTTCCCAATACTGAATATACATTCATCTCTGAGCTTTTAAGTAATTACGAGAAACTCCAGGTTAATTTCAACAACGGTGAAGAAAAGATTATTGAATCAGTAGGATGGCGAGATGACATGACATTTCTATTTCATTTGATCAGAGTTTATCGTTTCTTTGAAGAAACCGGCAAATTTCCTACTGTAAAGTTTCAAAAAATACCCAACTTAAGTAAGGCAAAGTGGAATTCTCGAACAATACTAACTCTTTTAGCATTTATTCTTCTACCAGAGAAGAGTTTTGCTTCTTAATGCTTGTCGATTCACCTCTTACAGCTGGGCAGAGTCTTGGTCTACTGACCAAATGTCCAATTCACATGAGTACCAGAAGTTATGTGGTAGTCTGAAAGTTCATAAAAAAAGCATTGAACTCTGTAAAAAAACTTTTGGAGTCGAGAACCATCAAAACTGAAAATTCCCAGAACAAATCAGAGTGCAGGACGGGCAATGAAGTGCCTTCAAGATCTTTATGATGTTTTCAAAAAGGAGAAACTTCAGCTTAGATTTATTCTATCTGACAAAACATATTAATTCTTTGTTATGTTTAAAAATTTGCTAACATTCAGCACCCCTTTTCTTATGCTGTTATCTAAAATTAGAATTAAACCTATAAAGTTAAAAATATGCATTGTTTTTAATTTTGTATGTTATCGAATGCTTGTAGTGGCCTCTGTCTTAAAACAGCCTAGTTTTGATAAATAAGAAATAGTGGTACAACAAGGCACCAATGTTTGCTGCAAAAAATAGTCGATAACGATTCGACGCTATGTAAAGCTTCACTGAAATGTATACTGGCAAAGATATATGGAGGCAGTGAACTTTAAAAATGTTCGTCTTACTTCTAGGAAGAACATCGGAAAATGGACTACCTAGAGTGGATAATCTAGGACCCGAGTTTCGGACTTTCCAAAATACGTTTGTCATCGTAAATTTGATTAGTCCTCGTCATCCAGATTCACCCGAGACGAAATTTTAAAATATCCTTAATGATATCGAAAAGGAAAAGAATTATGGCAAAATCGTTATTTGCTGGTATTTTAATGGAATCTTTATATCCAATGATTTCAACCTTAAGAAAGTGAAAATGAAACTAGAAATAACTTCATAGTTAGAATTAATTAATATTCTATTTTGCTCTGTTTTGGCCTCCCAATACTTGAAAGAATCTTAAGAATGCCGTCCTGGTATTCAACATGTTTTGGGCGCCTAAATATGGTTGCACCTATCTCTGTAGTAAGGTACAGTATTCATCGGCACCGAAGGATGAAAATCAAAGTTGATTTCGATGGGATTTAAATCCACTCTTGGCATAGAGATTAAGAGCGAATACCACAAACATTTGTATTCGATGCTCTAACGACTCATTATACTTTGCTTATGTGCCACGTATATGAATCATTCCATAGTAAATTCTGTGTAGAGGAATGCACTGTGCCATGCTCTCTTGAGATATCGCACAAAACTTCCCAGATGGAGACAAAAGGAACAACAGATCTAAGTAGTCGCTCGATCTATCAGATTGTTATGTCTCAAGCTACTGTTATCTAGCACCTTCGGATGATCGCTACTCAACCGCTACACAACTGCTACTCGACTGCTACTCAACACTCCTACCACGGCCAGACTACTTCTATTTATATGTCTTGGGAGATCCTACCTCTTCGCCTGGGGGCGTCGACACAACAGATATAGCAGCCAAATTACAATTCACAGTCTTAAAGATGGATTCATGAAAATAGGAATGGTCACGGCTGGAATGCCTTTAATCATAAGTTTGTTTACTCAAGCATTAACAACATCACCAGGAACATTAAATATGTGTCATCCTCCAACAGGCGAATAGTATTCAACTATTGAACTGCAGATCAGTGAATAATTTAGATTATAGCTTAATTATAGTTAGCAAATAACGATTATGTCGAGTAATTAACAGTTTCAAATTTATTTCCTGAAAGATCACAAGTTTGTGATTTGCATAATGAATTGGAACCTGTTTTGACATCGTACTAAACAAGTAAGAGCTAACCTTATTAGTGAATCAAAATAAAATTTTAATCAGTCGAAATTGTGTTTGGAGTGAGAAGAGAACTCAAAAAAGTTTACTTAATTAAAAACTAAACATATCCACTGGGTATCTTCATTTCGTATTTTTTTTAAAAATCCGTTTAGGTTTCGGAGCTCTTGATAAGGATTTTTTAATTCTCTTAACGAGTGCAATTTCGATTGATTTAACATTATCTTACACTTACACTTAACTATAAGCTCTTGAGGCAGAAATCATACTTGAGAAGTTTTTCTGTCATTGATTATAAATAACCTGAGGTGGTTCAGTTTGAAAAAATACATTAGTTTTAGCAAGGTTGGGAAGGATTTTGCCATATTTAAATCAGTAAAGCGGGTAGGGTTGTATTTAGGCTGGAGTAAGTTTGACAAACTTTTATTGATGGATTTTGTAAAAAAAAAAAAGAAACAAAATAAAAATAAAAAATTAAAGATTCCTTGAACCAAGAAAATAATTTTCTTGTTTAAAGTAGCATATTAAAGAGAATTCCTTATTCTTTACGAAAATGTTCTGGATATAATCAATGTCTTAGAAACGCATTTACGGAACATTGCTTTTGAAGATTTTCCAATATAATTAAATTAAAACCCACTGCACAAGCGATAGTGATGCAGTCTCCAATTCCAAGCAGTATATGCACTTTTTGTTCTTTTGAAAAAAGAAAGAAAGAAAGAAATAATGCTTTCATGCTATTTCAGGAAGAACCGAAATAAATTTTATAGCCATTCAGAATATACAAGAGGAAGGTTATTTATTTTTACTGTTTTGAAGTTAAGTGAAGAGAGAAAAAAAAAAACTCAGTAAGAACAACAAACTTACAACAAAACAAAATATAAAATAAACAGCAACAAAAATTACTAACAAGGACAGCAAAAGCAGCAGCGGCAGCAGCCAATAAGAAAAAGACAAGAGTAACCCATAAGAATCAGCATCACTTATAAACCTTGAGGGAATTACTATTTTGCTTATCCTAGGAAGATTGTATGATGAAAATACAAGAAATGTTAATCCGGTACGCACGGTCTCTGAGCAGATAATTTTTCAGGGAAATATTTTGTTGTTCATCAATTTGCTAGCGTAAACGTCAAATGAAATGGACGGACTATTGTCGAAGAACCAGTTTAGTTATTGACCTCTGAATTCCTCCACCTTCAAGCAAGAATACACTAGAGTGGTTGTCAATTTCCTTCTCGAGGCACGTGGGATGATTTAAACCCATCTCTGCAAGCTAATAAACGATCGATCGAATATAAGGTGTTACGTTATAAAGCTTGTCATTGAAGAGAGAGAGAGAGAGAGAGAGAGAGAGAGAGAGAGAGAGAAGAAAAAGAAGGGGCCAAGCTGCACAGAAAAATGCCTTGCGGTGTTTGTACTAGTTCTTTACGTTCTGCGTTCAAATCTCGCCGAAGTTAGCATTGCTTTCGTCAGTCCAGGATTGATAAAATGAAGTATAAGTCAAGTACTGTGTTCAATGTAATCGATTAACCCCTCCCCTCAAAGCTACTAGTTTTGTGCCGGAATTAGAAACACCTGTTAATGTTTTTAAGAAAGAACTCCATAAATACCTCCAACTTGAATTGTTTCTTGTTTAAAAATCTGAAACCTTGAAGCGAATCATATAGTTTTGAAAATAATGTTTGATTTACAACAAATGCAAATCAGATTAAGATTAATGAGAACCGAAGAAAGAGCATAACTGAATCTTTTTTTAAGTATAACAAATGTCAACTGTTGGCAAAAAAATTACCATTGGTAGGACACTGGCATTGATTAACAAATCCATTTTAAATATACATTTACAAAATCAAATCTATTTAATAAGAAACGAGACTATTTACAAAGTTATAACTGAAGTGAATTAGTTAACTAACAGTAAGGTACTGACGATATTCGATTTCGATAGAACACAGTAGTTTCCAATTATAGCAGAATTGATATCTTTTAATCGAAATTAGTCTGTTATTTTGTTGAAACTATTAGGTTGTCAAGAAAGTTCTTGCGGAATTTTAAATTTTGGTTTTAAATGATGTATTTTCAAATTAATTTTCGTCAAACTACTTTGACTTTATATATAATTTTAAAGCCCGTTTTTCGCTCTATCTAAACGTGTTACTCTTTTTCTTTTTGAATAATTAGGCCCTTTTTCCGGAACGTTGAATACAACATGGACAAAAAGCAAAATTCGCACAATTTTCTTATTACAGTTCAAGCTAGGTCAAAAAGCTGCTGAAACAGCTCGCGATATCAACGATGCGTTTGGCCCAAGAACCACTAATGAACGCACAGCACAATGGTGGTTCAAGAAATTTCGTAACGGTTACGAGAGTCTTGAAGATGATAAGCGTAGTGGTCGGCCATCGGATGTTGAAAACGATCAACTAAGAGCCTTAGTGGAAGCCAATCCACGCACAACTGTT
>NC_068990.1:9364576-9375183 GCF_001194135.2 Octopus bimaculoides
TGTGTGTGTGTGCTTTGTGCGTGTGTGTGTGCTTTGTGTGTGTGTGTGTGTGTGTGTGTACATCAATTTTATGTCAGTGTAAAGTAATAAAAATGGAAAACAGTGAGATTTCAATTTTTACAAGGAACAAAATAAATGTTATAAGAATTATTGATTTTTCCATCTCTTTCTTCATCTTCTCTATTTCTCTGACCTCAGCCATTCTGCTATCTTCATTTCACCTCCTTTCACTAGACTTTCCTTGTCATTCTTTCCTGTTCTTTTTGAAATGCCCTTGAGAAAAGCGCAAATGTCACATGGTCTTGTCCCCCACATGTAAATATGTGACCTTGCGTGTTTTATATAACAAACCAGCATTTCTTATAAAATATACAATGTCTGTATTTCTTTTCAAAGAAATAAGTATTTATTTAGTTAGTTATTTATTCAGTTATTTTGCTTGGCAACAGAATAAATTTGAGATTAGATATTGCATAAGATATTATAAATCTCTGAACATTGAAACTTTGAGATAAAAGATCTTAGTTCAAACAGGGCTAGCTAGGAATATGACATCTGAAGGCAATTGATGATTGGACTATCAGAAAGGTATTTTATAACAAACAAGGAAACACATTCACATATAAAATCCCTACAAACACATACAAACATACCCAAACACACAAAAAGGATACATAAATAATACACCCCTGTGCATACATATTAAAATCACTCAGATATGCACACTCTAAAACCTTCATAAAATTATATTAACACTTCAGAAAATTGAAATTCATGTAGCAAATAATAGCTATACTCAAATATTATTGATATTTTAAATTTTCTAACCTATAAATTTTTTTAATGTTTATTTTCCTGCATCTTTGTGTGTATATTTGCTTGTGTGCATAACGATATTAACTGTTAAACTTTTTATTTCACAGTCAGTTTTTGAGGGGAATGCGCCGGAGCGGCGCTTCGGGAAAATCTCTTCTATCATAGCGTCAAGTCGCTTAAAGCCTTGAATGAAAAGAAAGAAACTGAATAGAGAAACACTTTAGACAAATACTAACAGAATGACTCACAGGAAGTATAACAATGTTTTAACACAATTTTTCACATCCAGATCTTTGTAAAATAAATACACAAAGACCCCGCATGAACGTATATATATATGTATGTGTGTGTGTGTTCGGATATCAACACGTGCGGGCTGAACAAAACTGTGCATCTGAAAATATTTCGTAATATTTCAACATCATTTGTGTTAAGCACCTTTGCACAAAAGTTGCCAAACATTTTGGTACAGGACTGATAATCTGAAAACGGATACGCTTCGTTGTTGTTATCGTCCGATATTTATACAACATATAACGTATAAAAATACGTAGCATATATTTCGCCTGCTGCTAATGTATGTCTGCTTCTTTTTTTTAAATACTATTCGTTTATGTGAGAGGCTTTCTCGAAACTAGTACTTCAGTTTAGAAGGCTTTCAGCACTATATATGCTTTAAGAATGATATACAGACCGCTAATATGAACTAGTACTGCTTCTGTTGCTCACAAAGAATATATTCTAAATTTTAACCAAATTACATTTCTGAAATTAATCATCTCATTAACCTCTCTGTTACTCGACCAACTGATTCTCTCGATTGATTCGCCATACTGGGATGTTTAATACTCCTCCTCTACATTAATTACCTTAAATATTTTCTATATGATATTCTATTTATCCATTCACGATTTTATCTAATAATGTCTAAATTTTGTAATTTTACTTCGGCTTTGAGCTCAATTCATTAGAAATAATCATTTGCACGTAGGCAACTATAGTTATCTATGATTTATCACTCTTGTCCTATTCATTATCAATTATTGCTGACTTAATGTTTAATTTACGTTCTAGCTTTCTGTGGCCTGGATCTGTCAAAGGCGTGGTTTTATTTTTTGAGCTATCTTAATTCTCATAAATTATGTTGGAGTTTAGTCCGGTCTTCTTCCTTGATAATTTTCTTAAGTTTGGAGTCACTTGTGAATATTCTTACTTTGCTGAGTTTGATGACGCTTGAAATATCGTTTATATTGACTATAAAGAGAATTGTTGTTACAACACTGTTAAATATTTTAAATTAGCAAAGTTCAACCCCGTTGTAAATTTATCCATTTCGATATTGTAGAGTACAACAGAGCCGTTTGTCAAAATTCTGGAATTCAGGAAAATATATACTACTCTAGTCGACACTGGTATTAATGTAATGATAGGTATGAGGAAATCATTAGGCTTTTATGATAATTTATTCTAGCTCAAAAATCCGGAAGTGAGATTTTTCGATGAAGTTGTGAGAAGCTACGGTGGCGCGGAAATTACAGAGGGAAATAATTATACATACATACATACATACATACATATGTGTATGAATTTGGGTTTGTACTACTTACATTGAAAAATAGAATAGAATTTCATCAATATAGGACCATATAGCGACGATGAATACACTTTAGACGCCAGTATAGCTTGATATAAACTTTCAAACTTATTAATACATACAGTTTAATACAAAAATCACAATACGTACTAAGTAAATTTCTAAGACATAACACGGAATCTGTAGACAGATAAACGTACATCATATTGGGGAAGCAAAACACTGAAGCTACAAGCATTTATGAAGGTTCTAACAATTCACCCACGATTATTAGGCACTTCACAGACAATATTAATATATCAGTTCTAATCTCTCAGCAGACTAGGAAATATTTAAGAAAGCCACTCCACGTACAACGGAGCGACAGAAATAAGTGGTTTGAATGGTAAGCTAAATTATATAGAGCAATCACCAACAAAAACCAAGAAACAGTGAAATAGGAAAATAATATAGTATAATCCTCCATGGATTATAAATGTGTCAACGAATATAACAAGCAGCTTCCTAATTTTGATATTTTCACAATTGTCAGTGTTACACACGTAACAAAAAAAACAAAACAAAACAAAAAAAAAAACAAAAACAAAACAACAAAAAAACGTAATTCTATTTAGGTCAGCTTTAGTTGTATAGGTGGTACAAATTTATGACTATAATAAAAACCTGAAAACTACTACACAGTTACCACACTCTGAATGTAGTTGTAGAAATATAGTTAATTGTTTTCTCAAATAAAAATATCCATCCAAGGAGCTTGTATATTGAGTCAATCTAGAAGCTAAAGATGACGGGGAAAATGTATTTTGGGCTTACAAAAATCTTATTCAAACTTGATATGTACAGCACATAATTTAAATTAGATATAAAACAAAGGACAACTTAATTTAATTTTCAAAATCCCTTTGTTATCTGAAAAACAAGAAAACAAAAGTGTACGTGTACAATCGTATGAAACTTAGCTGCAAAAACAAAAGTATATATTGGCTATGGACATAATTGCTACATCTACTAATCTAATCTTTTATGCATATTCTTGCTCCATTTCCACTCTATTCGAATTACTAACCGATTTAGCACCTAAATTCCAGGACCGTTACTGTCATATCCGAGCATGCTGCTCAAGAAATGATATTGCGAAATAACTGAGTCAAAGCACACAATTCATCCTTACTTACCATACGTCAGCTGTATATGGAATACGCACACTATTTTACCATGTAGATGAGTTACATGTAGATCATGAAAATGTGCCCTCATTTCTTACGAAAGCGAGAATGTAAGTGCAGTTCCTTACTCTCAGGTATTTTTCTAATGAGCTATTTATATACTTAATCTTCACATTTTAAGCCCGTAAAGTAGTACTAGATAAAGGGATTACAACGACACGTTGAAGAAAGCGACTCTTTGACGCAACTTAAGCGGTTCCTTATTCAGAGGAGGGTTTTAGAGCGTGTGTATCTGAATGGTTTTAGTACGTAAGCACAAGTGTGTATTATCTATGTATACATTTTTGTGTATTTGGATATGTTTGCGTATGTTTGTGGGGGTTATTATGTGTGAATGTGTTTCCTTGTTTGGTATAAAATGTCTTTCTAATAGTCCAATCGTCGTATAAATGTATTGTACTAATTTATTGAGGAGATCAGTTATATGCAGATGGTATAGCGAAGAATCCTATTTTCTTAAAATTCCATAAGGTAAGTTGCATCAAAGGTTGACGAAAACTCATACCTAAATCAACATGTTGTAACTTAAATTAAAGGTCGGGTTTGATTTATAGACTAAAACAAAATTTCAATTAAATGTAATAGAACGGTGATGAGGAGAATTTAATTATTCGAACTAATCATTTTATATGTGCGAGTCATGAAATGAAAAGCTTCTCACTGAAACATAGTTTACAACGTATATTCCAAAGGAGAGGTCTGTGTTTTTATGGTAAAGTTTTTTTTATCTAGAATAAACCATTTTATCTTGAGCGTGACTAATTTAGATTCTGAAACGAACAAAATTATTTGGACAATTTTTCTAGATGTTTAAATGCATGAATATGCTAGTAAGGTGCGTCTTGCAATATTTTTCAGTTAATCAGAGATTTATACACAATCTATAGTGCTATTACACTTTAGTATAATAAATTAATTCTGGATTGGAGTATTAGAATTCCAGGTAGAGAAAATGACAGTTTTATGGATGTTCGAAAGGGTTTGATTTGAAATGGTTGATTGAGTTAGTCATATTTTTACAGCAAGAACAGTTAACTTTAAATTAGTATATTTTTCTAAGGATCATACATCTATAGTTCTTTGTGGAAATGAAAACATTAAATTTAGGAGACCTTTGGCAATATTTGAAAAACTTCAAGGACGAAGAAATACGTTTATTAATATTGATTTCAAATTTTGGCACAAGTCCAGCAATTTCGGGGAAGGGATTACGTCGGTTACATTGACCTTATTGCTCAACTGGTACTTTATCAACTCCTTAAGGATGAAAAGCAAAGTCAACCTCTGTGGAATAAGAACAGAACCTAAAGACGGATGAAATGCTGCAAAGCATTTACCTCGGCGTATTAATGATTCAGTCAGCTCGCCGTTTTACTTTAATACGTTTATTTATATACTTTTCTGCTTTAGGGACAAGGCCTGAAATTTTGTGAAAAAGGTTTAGTTGATTACATCGACCACAGTATGTAACTGGTACTTATTCTATCAACCTCTGAACGGATGAAAGGTAAAGTCGACCTTAATACGTCTATTAGTATTAAGAATTAAATGCTGTAGAATATTGCTCAGGTGATTCGAATTTTACTGGGTTTTTCATTGAGGGCAATACTTATTTGTAATGAAGCTTAAAGTGAAATCTAGAAAATTTACATTAAAATTAGTACTAACTTTAATTCTTAAACCTATTCCCTTAAATATTTTTATAGGAATTTTCCTAAATCTATCAAATTCCTGACCATTCTTGTGTGCGACTAAAAGCTTGTCATATCCCTAAAGACATCCTCTCATTATACATTTTTTATGCGGAGGGTTTTAATAATAAATTCCATTAATTTCGCAGACTTCAGTCCTATCACATGCAGACATCAAACAATTTGTTTTTATGACTGTTTTTTATGACCTAGGATGAATTAAAAAAACAAAAAGAAAAACATGAATTTTCTTGCATGCATACTTATTTTGATATCATATTCATTGATTAGTATGATGCGAAAGCAAACAATATTAGGAAATGTTGTACGAGTTATTGGAGGTAAAATTCTGTAGGACCAAATTGGGTAAATTTACAATGAAGCTTGTCGCTAATACTGGTAGACCCTTTTGTGAAGGTACGTGGCTACATGGTTAGGGTATTCGTCTCACGATCTTAAGGTAGTGAGTTTGATACCTAGTGGCACGTAGTGTGCTTGAGCAAGACACTTTATTTCACGTTGCTCCAGTCCAATCAACTGGAAAAAAAAATGAGTTGTAATTGTAATTGTAATTGTCATTCTCCGTGTCACGCTGAATCTCCCTGAGAACTACGTTAAGGGTAGGCGTATCTCCGGAGTGCTCAGCTACTTGCACGTTAATTCCACGAGAGGCTATTCCTTTGATTAGATCAACTGGAACCCCCAACAGAAGGACTCACGTTATATATTTTGTTAAAGTGTAAGTGAATGTAAGACATGCTTGCTTATTATTTCCATTATTAGCTTGTGTTTAAGATTACTAGAAAAATTAGACTTATGATCGTTAATAATGTTTTGTCAATAATAAGTTCTCTGTGAGGTTCTAAATATTCTGTCCTGTTGATGGTTATGTCTATATAGGCTTTAGGGTTGATGGATATATCTATATAGGCCATCCCTCTCCACACACAATACTTATTACTCATTCATTTTAGCGTTATTTTCTGCGTTGTTATTAACGGAAATATTGTTGCTTTATCGGTAAATATTCCCAATACACAAGAGATTTAGATTTTCCCTCATTCTCCGAAAGAATAATTTGGCTCCTACTAGTATCTGCAAATATCTCTCCAGTAGCCATATTGAAATGAAATTCTGATTTGAAATCAGAAATATATATATATATATATATATATATATATATATAAAAACTGAAATTTGTTCCCTAAATGTATGTAAAAATTAAATTTACCTCGTTGTTAATGTAAAATAAATAAATTAAATAAACAGCTCTATCTTGCACGAAAAAGTTAGTAAACATGCCAAATCGGGAACTGCTTCAGGGCATGTCATGCTGAGATAAGACGAATTTTAACTTATGCACGAGATTATAAACAAGAGACGATTACATCAATCCCAACATTTGACTGGTACTATTTTATCAGCTATCAACTATGGAATTATGAAAAGCAGAATCTATCTCGGCGAGATTGAATTTAAAACGTAAATCGACAAAAGCAAATATCGCAATGCCTTTTTTAAAAAATCTATCTCCATTCCGCCGATTCCTTCAGACATTTGGACAAAACTGAATATTTGTCTGAAATCGGATATCACACGTCCTTTGTGGCCCGCAAAAGAAAGGAAGTGGTTTTGTTGTCTCGGTGCTCCTTTGTCACTCAGGTCCGTTGAAGGAGATTCAGTCGTGAATGAAACAATTAGAAAATGGAAGAACGAAGGAAGTAAAATGAAAAAGGAACAATAATAACATCGACAACATTAATTAGTTTCACTTAATTATTCTTTCTCATTTAACTTCTTTCGTTTTTCCATTTCCCTTTATTCCTCTCTGGTTCTTTTGTTTATACTTTTCTTTTGTTTGCTCCGGTGGTTCCCAACCTGGATCCATAATGACCCTTGGGGTCCACAAAAGATTCTGTTGCCAAAATTTCTGTACAATATATTGGTTTTATTTCTACAATACAAACTGTTTAAACATTTTTAAATACACTTCCTAATAATACTTAATTATTAAAATATAACCACGAGCGTAGCTGGAGTGGGGCGTAAGGGCGGTCCGTCCTGGGCGGCACTTTTGGGTATGCTGTAAGCAATATGTGTATTTTGTGGGGGTCTGGGGGCGGCAAACGGAAGGGCCATCCCGAGCAACACACACTCTAGCTACGCTAGTGAATATAACACGATTTCGTAACATCGAATAGCTCTGAGGATCTACCTAGGTAAAACAGGGATCAAAAGGGGTCTGTAGATAAAAAAAAGCTGAGGACCTGGTTTACACCAACCCTCTTTATTTTAGTGTCCCTTCACGTACCTTCAGTATTATCGTTTACATAAAATCTAGCAACATGCAAGAGTACGTGGTCGTTCAATTTGCAAGAAATAGTGACCATATCTCCTTCGAACCATAAATTACCATCTTTATAAAAGTTTTTAATATAGCTTCACATAAATTGCGTCTAGCAAAAATAAGGCGGGAAAGTAATTTGATCAGAGAACTGCTGGAACCTTGCCATGAAAAACAATAACCAAATACACTTTGCCAATTCTATTGTTTTTGTACTTTTTATTATTAATCGCCAGCATTAAGACAGAGGGGAGGCAGAATTGTTAGCACGCCGGACAAAACGCTTAGCGGCATTTTGTCCAGTATTATGTCCTTTCATCCCTTTCGGGGTCGATGGAAGAAGTACTAGTTGAATACTACGGTCACTGTAATTGACTTACCCTTCCTACGAAATTGCTGACCTTGGGCTAAAATTTGGAAATGTGATTAATCGCCACCATAATCGTCATCACCGGCGTCGTAGTCGTTTCTTTGATGACAAATATGGAGAGTGTGATAATGATGATGATGATGATGATGATGATGATGGTTGAGATGACGATGAGGAGGACAACGACGATAATTACGGTATTAATAGGGATGATGAAGGGGGTGCGATGATGATGATGACACCGGCAGCCATGTGCAGTTGTTATTGCTGAGGATGGTCTTTTCGTTTTTAATCATGTCTCATCTCGTCAGTTTACTCCTTTATCTATTATCCCTATTCACATGACAATATCACAACTTGCGTCAATTCCACGACAACGACGACGACGGTGACCACCACCACCACCAGTACCACCGCCACCGCTGCCGCCACCACTAGCATGACCACTACCATCATAACCATTCCCAACGTACTACTACTACTACTACTACTACTACTACTACAACTACTACTACTACCACCACCACCACTACTACTACTACCACCACCACTACTACTACTACTACTACCACTACCACCATCACCACCACCACCACTACTACTACTACTACTACTACTACTACTACTACTACTACAACCTCCACCACCACCACCACTACTACTATTACTACCATCACCACCACTACCACCACCATCACTACTACTACTACTACTACTACTACTACTACTACTACTACTACTACTACTACTACTACAACATTTAGCTCTTCTCTCTTCTTATTTTTCCTATCTTCCTTGTCTTTCTTTCCTTTCTCTTTCTTCTTCTTCTTCACCCCCTCCTCTTTTCTGTCTTCTACATCCCTATGTAGATTTTCTTCTTCCTCTAACACCCCCCATCACCTTTCTGAACCACTTCCACACCGTTCTCCCATCTACTTCTTCACCCAACTGTTCCTAAGATATAATTGCCAATATTGAAATCTCTCTTCACGAAACAGAGCACGTGATTCTACTCCAGAACATTCGGGAATCTCTTAATGCTTCGGTTCGATGCGGAGTATCTATTGATTAGTGCTTAACATTTTCCATGTTGTTGTTGTTGTTGTGATAAATGTTGATACATCTTCACAAACACACACATACACACACGCACACTTACATACACACATACATACACACACACGCACACACATTTACATTCATACATTTCAACACGTGTATGTATATTCATATACATTTATGTATGCAAATATATATGTGTATGTGCATATATATATATATATATATATATATATATATATATATATATATATATTCATAGGTGTACAGATACAGGTTTATATATGTATATGAGTGTGTGTATATATGTATTTTTACTTGCTGTTAATATCTGTTTCGCGTGTGGTTTATTTAATGGCAGAGGTGGTGATGGTAGGGAGGCAGTCCCGCCTTCTAAAGACCGAAAGTATTAATACCAATAGTTATATCCTTAGGGAGGAACAGGTATGCTTGTTTTAGGTAGACGGATTGACATTTATGGAGCATTTGTGGCACAGAGGGAGTGCGATGCGAGTGTTGATAGATGTTCGTGTATATGTGTGTGCGTATATATGGAATACATACATACATATATACACACATATGCAAATATATGTATGCGAGTGTAATTATACGTGAGGCATATATCTGTGAATCTCTCTATATTTACATAATCATGCATACATACATACATACATACATACATACATAGAAATACGCGTATGTATATACATACATACATCCATACGTATATGCATATATGCGTACCTACTTACATACATTTTTATATAATTTCTTGTTTGTTTCGAAGAACAGCCTTGGAAATAAACAGAAAAAAATCAGACGCTGAAGTCTTTTATATTTCATTTGTGTGACTAGTTTACAGAGTTAATTCTGTTTCGATTCTAATCTGTTCACAAGGCTCCTTTCCCAAATCTAATATATATATTTTTGTCTATTGTTGAGGAAATACTGGAAGTAGTGAATGTATAGTTGGATAATAAAACGAATGATATCTTACAGGTAAAGCACGGTGGTTATGTATATGGTAAATGAAAGACAGAAATTGGAATATACGAGATTTTATTATTTATCTAGCATCGATCCCTTACGGGTGGGACACTCAACAACTGGTTCAGGAGCATCTGGTGGCGCAGATGTGTCTGATCGGGTGATGAGCTCGTTAAAATAACGGCTCCGCAATGCATCTTCTCATTTCGTAGAAAAGCAGCAAGACGGAGGAAATATCTTCATTTTCATAGAAGATAAAATAAAAACATTACAGATGCAAAAAAGAAGTGAACACGCAATATAGAGTTCATGTATGCATGTATGTATGTATGTATGTATGTATGTATGTATGCATCCATCTATCTATCTATCTATCTATCTATCTATCTATCTATCTATCTATCTATCTATTTATAATTATGTCATTTGTTTATGAATAATAGTGCAGTTGATTATAGGATTCCAAAAGGAATTTCAATACTTTTCTCGTTGTATTGCATGTTTATTTCTTCACACA
>NC_068990.1:9375609-9376337 GCF_001194135.2 Octopus bimaculoides
ATATATATATATATATATATATATATGCGTATATGCATACATATATGCACATCTACACGTATATAAAAATACATATGTGGGCAAAGGACGTCATGAAACGTGTACAACAAAAAGGTACGAAGCACGAGTACATAGAACATGAACTATTCTTTCGAACAACGAAAGACATAAATGGAAAACAAAACAAATAACATAAAGAACAACCCTTTATCAGTTGTTGGCTGTTTTTCTAGTCCCGTATTTCCAGCATTTAACAACAATATACGCTTTCGATAAATTAGTTGCTCCCGTAAAGAAAATTAAATAAAATTTGGGATTTTGCGAAGGGTCCAAATAGGTAACACGAACAGGACAGTGAAAACAAACAGGAAGTGCTGCTAAGCCTGAACGAGGTTGTGGTGGCGAACGCATAAATCAAGCTAGGACAGGAGACAAACAAGAACACGTCTTCGGAGAGAAAGAAAGAAATTTGGTCGATGTTCACGTGGGAGCCACGCACACACACAGACACACACACACAGCACGCGAACACACTCACACACACACACACACACATATATGCGCAGGCGTGGCTGTATGGTAAGTAGCTTGCTTACCAATCACATGGTTCTGGGTTCAGTCCCACTGCGTGGCAGCTTGGGCAAGTGTCTTCTATTATAGCCTCGGGCCGACGGAAGCCTTGTGAGTGGATTTGGTAGACGGAAACTGAAAGAAGCCCGTCGTATATA
>NC_068990.1:9376513-9377641 GCF_001194135.2 Octopus bimaculoides
ATATATATATATATAGGGTTGAGAAAGTTGGTATGTGAAAGCACGTGGTTGGATGTATAAAAGATAATAAGAGTGAAAAAACTACAGAAGGCTTGTGTTACATGGTTAAAGTATATATTTAAATTATGTCAGAAAAATGTTATATATGTATATGTGTGTATATATTTATTTATGTGTGTGTGTATGTGTTTGTCCCGCATCCTGCCTTCGCTTTACAACGGATGCTGGTGTGTTTATGTCTCCGTAACTTAGTGGTTAGGCAAAAGAGCCCGATATAATAAGTACTAGGCTTACAAAGAATAAGTCCTGGGGTCGATTTGTTTAACTAAAGTGGTGCAGTCAAATGACTGAAACATGTAAAAGAATGAAATAACAGAATATCTCCAAAAGAGTATGCACACCATGACAGATTAATTTTCTTTTCTTTTCAGATTTAACCCGTTAGACATAATGATGAGGACCAAATTAAGCTTGGATCAAAGTGAGCTTGAAAACGCAGTGGAAGTGCAAAGTTGGTTTGGAGGGAGTTTCAAACTATCTGCTTACGTGACTTACCTACATTTGGATTAGAGATAAGTTCGAAGCAGGTGGAACTGTGTAGAATCTCTACAAGAAATGTTCTGGAAGCCCACGTGTAGGGATGAACTCCAGAAAGCAAGAAAGGTTAATAAAAACCTACATCAGTAGAATTATTTTGATGAGAATACATTAAATGTAACGTTTAAGGTACAAATCTGACATCAGTCAGTGAATTTATGCAGCCATTGAACGGGAATGCGTACAAATATCAAACGAAATGGTTCTTGTATGCAGTTCTATTGCTTCATATAAACAGCGCCTGAACCAGAAACGGCCATCAGTGTGAAAACAGGCGTTCATAAAAAAGTAAAAAAGGCATAAGTAAATATATAAATTCTGTTTGTAGATTCTATTAAATATTGAAAATGAAATGTATTTTAACAGGCATTGATTTTTATAATCATTCGATGTGTGAATTCATTTTTTTCAACATCTGTATATGTATGTGTGTATGTATGTATTTAAAAATATAGACATATACATATATATACAGACATATATATATATATTATACACACACATACATGCACACACATTTATGTATATATA
>NC_068990.1:9378014-9378477 GCF_001194135.2 Octopus bimaculoides
TATTTCTTTCATTACTATATTTCTTTCAATGAAAAATGTTTTCAGAAAATAAACTTGTAATATTTTCATGAGTAGTTATAAACTATTTATATTTCATGATCTACGGAGCGCTACATAGAATTATTCGTTAGGCAGAAGAAGCCAGTTATACTCCCAGGTCAACAATTGAACGTATATATATATATATATATATATATATATAGTATCCCATGATGTTTCTATGAGGGTATGTTTAAATTGCAAGGCATGTGTACGCATTAGTAGTTGTGGTTCGGTGATTTTTGTTCTGTGTGCTCACATGTCTGTGTATATATGCTTGTTGTATATGTGCATTATGTACTTCGAAATGCGTACCTGTACTTCTTTCAAGGCTAGAAATGCTTCAAAATTTTCTCTCTCTCTCTCTCTCTCTCTCTCTCTCTCTCTCTCTCTCTTTCCCCCCTCTCTCTCTCTTTCTCTCTCT
>NC_068990.1:9378488-9379064 GCF_001194135.2 Octopus bimaculoides
TCTCTCTCTCTCTCTCTCTCTCTCTCTCTCTTTGTGTGTGTGTGTATGTGTGTGTGTGTACATAAACACTTCTGCTAAATATTTATAAGAATGTACATATACTCATATTTTGAGTTCTATTTTTCCTGTTTGCATCACCTGAACAAAGCATTATGAGTCGATTTTGTAGATGGAAACTGAGAGAAGCCTGTCGTATATATATTTATATATATACGAAATAATTGAGATTCGGTTGAATTAGGTACTTAAGTTGAAGAACCCAAACAGTCCGGTATTATCCGAAGTAAGATCAATAAAATAAAAAAAAGCAACATGATATGAAGAGGTGATGCAGCACGACCGTTTCAAGCAACTCCATAGCTAAGAATATATTCTGAGCTTCAATAGCAACAACATCGATTTCTTCCATCTTCTTGTTCAGTTAAAGCATTCGAGTAAAATTATATTAATGTGCCCTACAGATTAAAATTCTATTTATTTGTGCAGCTGATGATAGCCCTGCATTTAAATTGATGTAATGATTGCATTGTTCAATTAAATGGAGCAGCTTGAAACGGTCGTATTGCATCACTTCTT
>NC_068990.1:9379074-9379265 GCF_001194135.2 Octopus bimaculoides
ATATATAGTGTGTGTGTGTGTGTGTGTGTGTGTGTGTGTGTGTGTATGTATGTGTGTATGTGTGTGTGTACTTATGCGTGTGTCTTTGTGTCTGTGTTTGTTCCCTCCGCCATCATTTGACAACCGATACATAATACATATATAGTATACACACACACACACACACACACACACACACAGACACAGACACA
>NC_068990.1:9379275-9383164 GCF_001194135.2 Octopus bimaculoides
AGTACACACACACACACACACACACACACACACACAGACACAGACACACACACGCACGCATACATATATATAATGTGAAGGCGCAATGGCCCAGTGGTTAGGGCAGCGGGCTCGTGGTTGGAGGATCGCGGTTTCGATTCCCAGATCGGGCGTTGCGTGTGTTTATTGAGCGGAAACACCTAAAGCTCCATGAGGCTCCGGCAGGGGGTGGGGGTGGCGACCCCTGTTGTACTCTTTCGCCCCTACTTTCTCTCACTCTTTCTTCCTGTTTCTTGAGTAACGCCGCGATGGACTGGCGTCCCGTCCAGCTGGGGGGAACATATACGCCATAGAAACCGGGAAACCGGGCCCATGAGCCTGGCTAGGCTTTGAAAGGGCGCATAAATATATATATATTTATATTTACTACCAAGTCCTCCCACAAAGCTTTGGTCTGACCCACCAGACTATTAGATTTCGTTACACATCGCTGGCCACAATATGCTTTAGCCTTCGAATGATGCTACTTCGCCTGCTCTGAGAATCGAACCCACGATCTAGCAGTTGTGAGTGCAACAACCTTACTGCTAGGCCACTCACTTGCACTCACTCACTCACTAATTTACTCACTCACTCACACACACACACACAAATTCATAGACACATTAAAGAGTCTTAGGGGGTCATATACTAAACGTCAACATTGATTAACAAATCCACATGTCGCAAGTATTAGGATATCACAGGATATCACAGGATATCACTAATGGAAAGGAACAAAGTGTTGGAATAGCTAACTTAACACCAACTGTTTCAGCACTCAAAGAATATGAAAACAAGGTTTCAAGCAATCAAGCTATAGAATTTTAATATTGCTTGGTAACTCCTCTAAGAAAACTTATACTGCTTGTCAGAAAATTTAGTTAAAGGCGGAAGGCAATGACTCCAGATTGTTTCAGCTATTTTGTACCATGAAATATTCTCAAAACGATTGACTTGCATTGTGGGAGCCAGAAGGCGCAAAGCTACGCAATTAGAGAACTGTGTAAAGTCGGTTATATCAACTTTATTATTTGACTAAAGCACATACTTTATTGATTCATAGAAGGACAGAAGGCAAAGCTAACCACAGTGGGATGTGATCTCAAAAGATAAAGAGGCTTAATTAAATAAAACGTTTTATTTCACCATATAAACACAGAAATTAATATACATATCAGTACACACTCAAACACAAATACATTTAAGAATAAAAGCCACATTTACTTACGTAGCTGTGCATATATGCATATGTGTGTGTGAGCGCGCTTGTTTAAGTGTATTTATAAACTCGTTTTATGAAAGTTCGAAACCGAAATATAATAAAAGCAAAATTATGTTTGATAAAAGTGCGATCATATACAAATGTACTCAACAGCATGTACATAGTAGCACGCCTACATGTCTCGTGCACACATACTGACACATATATTGGAGATGTGAAATGGAATTAGGTCGTTGGTCAATACAAATTAGGTCAGTTGCAAATTCCACTGTAGATAGTTATAAACAATTTTAATCTCTTTTCTGTTATAGGAAATATAAAGAGAATAATACAGTTGAATGTATATGACCTTATATAGAGACATAACACTAAAGTTGATTTATAGACTGTCAGTTTTCAGGGTTGCCACTGCATGAATTGAGGAAGTTAGGGAGGAAGAAAAAAAAAGTTGAGAGATAGTGAGTGTGGTTAGAAAATAGAACAAACCATTTGCAAATCGTTTTAGAAAGCTGTATGTCTATTATATGTTTCATTTACTTCTTTCGTCTAGAAATTTCTGGAAACACATAAAAAAAAATGAAACATTTACACATGCATACGTATACACACACTCACTTTCCTTTCTTTCTCTCTTATCTCTCTTCCTTTCGTCTGTCTGCTTGCTGTCTCTCTCTCTCTCTCTCTCTGGGCCCTACGTGCGTGCCTGTATTTAGTGGCTCGATTCCAAAAGGTTGTTTGGCTGCCTCACATTACTAGAAAGCCTTTGATAGCGTATTTATTTAATCACGGTTTATGTGTTGTAAAACATTCAAACGCGTGCACATATACACACACTCTCTCTCCTTTCTTTTTCCTTTCCCTCTTTTCCCTTTGTCTGATTCTCTCTCTCTCTCTCTCTTTCTCTCTCCCAGGGACCTACGCGTAAGCCTGTATTTAATGACTTGATTCCACGAGGTTGTTTCTCTGATTTTCAACTTATACAGACGATGCTTTATCATGCCTCATCCTGCCATCCAGTCTCAGGACTCTTGAACCTTACCGAACCACACCTCCTAATATCCATTTCTTTCACTGACCTCAATTCACACGTTAACGTCTTCACAGAAAATCTTTTAGACACCGACCAATACAGTCATAGATATGTAAAAATAAATAAATAATAAAAGGAATATTCACAACTTTAAAGTTGTTGCTATTACTGCTTCTGCGGCTGTCGTTATTGTTGTTGTTGCTGCTTTCCTTGCCCCAGTTGGCATTTAATGTTACTATTCAAGCTAAGTGGTCGTCCGAACATAACGTATGTTGATCGACACACCAGAGATACTGGATGCTTCCCCGAAGACCTCCCTCAACTAATGCAGGTCCAAGATGGATGGCGTGTGCGGTTAAAAAGGCTTAAGCAAGCTGGATGATGATGATGATGATGATGAGTTAAATGGCAGAATGTATTCGGCTCAAATTGACTTGAGTGAAGTTGGCCGTGCATGGCAAGCACAGAGGTACAATTCGCTTCTCGCTCTGAACGCGTTTGCACATCGAAACGGTGATCCATTAAAACCAGCAATTTTGATTGGAGATCTAATCGATCAGGGATCGACCTTAGATGAAACGACAGCAGCAGCAACAACAACAACAACAACAACAACAACAACAACAACAACAACAACAACAATTTTTGGAGGAAGTAAAATAAGCAAAAGCAAGCAACTGTTTTGCAACATATTGGCTTAAATTTGATGAATTCCTTGTTTCGAGGATGAACTTTTAGTTGTGTGATCAACTAAAAATCTGACTTTTTAAAATAACGTATAAGTGTCTGAGTATTCCACAGACAGCTCTGCTCTTAATGTGATTCCTAATTCCTAAATCCGAATAAGTGTGACACAATATATAGCAAGCTTGATATTTGATATGTTACAAGTACAGTTCACTCACCGAGCTTCCACGTAGTTTCTGTTAATCTAAATTCATTCAGAAGGCTTGGGCCAGCCTGAAGCTGCTCTTAATGTATTTATCTAACACACACACACACACACGCACACACACACACACACACACACACACACACACACACACACACACACACACACACACACACACACACACACACACACACACACACACACACACACACACACACACGAACAAACACACTGATATTACATAGATACACACGCACAGCACTCGCATTGTATTTCCTAGGATTTTATTTTTTACTAATGTAGAAGGAATGAAGTTTTAGGCTTTCAGCTAAGATCGAAGTGTATTACTAAATCCATGAATATTGAGATATTCATGCATTTCTATAAGATATACGACATAAAAGTACTTTTACAAATGACAAGGATGTTATCTGAAGTGGACTCAATAATATTATCTTTCATGATACACCATAACGCGATACGTATATCGCTTTCAGGCATAGCTGCAATATTGAAACCTGCCATTTTCAAACACATTTATTCGCTGTTTTGGTGGGTTAGATATGAAAAGACAGCAATTGGATATGCAGATTACCGAACTAAAATACACACACACACACACATACACACACATACACACACATACACACGCACACACACATATATGTATACACACACGCACACACACACGTATATATATGTATGTTTGTGTGTATATATATAT
>NC_068990.1:9383558-9389245 GCF_001194135.2 Octopus bimaculoides
ATATATATATATATATATATATATATATATATATATACATATATATATTATACATTACACACACTCACACATACATAAACACAGATATGTCCATATAAATACACACACCCATATATTTATATAGATACATAGAAATATAGGAATAGACATATGAATATGTATGAATTTCCTGTAAGGATAAGTGCAAACATAAAATTTATAAATATCTATCATATTTATGTATAATGTGTATGTATTATATATACGCATTATATGTATACATAATTACGTGTATATATATGTATGTATGTTTGCGTTCATGTATGCATGCATGTTTGTATTTATGTATGAATGTATGTTTGCATGTATGTATGTAGTCTAATTAAAAGAGTTGTAATGTAGCTACAGCATCAAACATTGTGCTTGCATTTTGTTCCGTCTTTTTACATCTTCTGTTCAAATCCCTCCGAAGTCAATGTTGCGGTTCATCCCTCCAAAGGCAACGAAATAAAGCACCAAACAAGTACTCAATATTGCTGGTCTTTGTGTTTAAATCAGAATTAATTATTTTATTATTACTAGAACAGGCGTAGGAGTGGCTGTGTGGTAAGTAGCTTGCTTACCAACCACATGGTTCCGGGTTCAGTCCCACTGCGTGGCACCTTGGGCAAGTGTTTTCTACTATAGCCTCGGGACGATCAAAGCCTTGTGAGTGGATTTGGTAGACGGAAACTGAAAGAAGCCCGTCGTATATATGTATATATATATATGTATGTGTGTGTACATGTTTGTGTGTCGGTTTGCCCCCCCCCCCCAACATCACTTGATAACCGATGCTAGTGTGTTTACGTCACTGTAACTTAGTGGTTCGACAAAAGAGACCGATAGATTAAGTACTTGGCTTCCAAAGAATAAGTCCTGAGATCGATTTGCTCGACTAAAGGTGGTGCTCTAGCATGGCTACAGTCAAAGGACTAAAACAAGTAAAAGAGTAAAGAGAGTTTGTTTTAAGTAATCAGTTAGCAGAATCGAGAGACAAAATATGCTTATTTTATCGACCTCAAAAGGTCGATCGATCTCAGCGGAATTTGAACTCAGACCATAAAGAAAGATGAAATGCCGCGAAGCATTTTTCCCTGGCATTTTTCACCGCCTCTAAGAATAGTGACTTGCTTTCCCTGCAAGAAATCGAACCCTAATCTTCCGCGTAACAGGCGGGTATACTTACCACTATACTACCGTGTCTTCTATTTCCCAAGGTTAGCATCTTAAGTTTAAGTTTTCTAATGTTTATGTTTTTTTTTTTAGTTTTGCTTATTTATTTGAAAATAATTTTGCGTCGTTTGTTTCTGTTATTAAGGTAACTACTACTGCCACTTTGACAAGAACCTCTTCCTCATACCAGTGGGGCGTCCATCTTGCAGCATATATCAATACAGTAAAAAGGTATTAATCAACAATATGCAAACAGTTAATCATGTCTGAAAAGAAACCTTTCTCTTCTATCTCTGCTATGAGGCAGACCCTTAAACAACTCGAAAGCCTTCTGTTAGAAAGACTCTAATTAAAAATGAACTTTTTTCATATGATAATTCGATTATACATTTGACATCCGTTCGCTCCAGCATTCAACAACAACAGCATCAGAAGCAGCAGTCACAACAATAACAACAACAACAACAATAACAACAACAACAACAACACTAATAATAATAATAATAATAATAATAATAATAATAATAATAATAATAATAATAAGCGATGTTTACAACAGTAATACAATTTCCGTAATCAGCAACTATGTTATCTTGATTAGATAGGTTTCCTTTTCATAAATTTAAATAAATATTGGTTAAATTAGATAAATAATAAGAGACAAAAAATAAAACTGAAACATTTAAATATCTAAAACATGTTTCAGTTGTGACGTCTTTCTTAAATGATAAAATATTCATAAATAATGAATGATTAAGGTGGAGTTTCAGTTGATTCTATATTCTGATTTCTCTTTCAAACAAAATCATGTGATACGTCGAAGACAGAATGGAAGGACAAAGTCAAAGAGAAGCACAAGAACAACAACAAACAAATAAACAAACAATTGACTAGTTTTATTGTTCTAGCTGAATGTGACTTGCATCAAATATTAGCATTTATTGTAGGACGAGAAATATTACTTATAAGATTACCATTCCTCTCCTTCATCCTTCTGCTCCTCCATCTTCTCATCATCATCATCATCATCATCATCATCATCATCATCATCATCATCATCATAAGCACTGATGGTAATAATAACGATGATTATGGAGATGATGATAGTGAAGTAGTCATAGCTTCTTGCTCCCCATTCATAGCCAAACGGAAGTATAGAAACATACACAGCAGAATTAGAAAATAATATACACAGGAAACTAATCCAAGATTATGGAATGTGCATAAGAAAAACAAAACATTTCGCAAATACGGAGCACAATATGTCTGTAGTGTGTATTTGTGTCGTGGAAAGACAAAGCATCATAGTACGAGATTTTCACAAAGAAGTAGATTAAAGTAAATCGTCCACTCATTATTGTTAAGCTGTTCGAGCTAAAAACAATAATACTGTTGATCAATCTATGTTGTACAATGAACGACAATACCTTATTGCTGTGTGGTTAACAAGCTTGTCTCGGAAATGTGGAGGTTCATGTACGATAACACAGCAAAGCGTCACCCAGTTTAACATCACTGAGTAGTCCTTGTGATTCGTTAGCAGAGTTCACCCTATTGAATGCATTTAAGTGAATTCGCAAATCTAGGAGTAACTAGTTCTCGTCTTCTCACCAATCTCGATCACGGTTACTGTTCATCTTCTTCTAGCTAAGTACATACACAAACACACACACGCACGCGCACACATACACATATCTATCCCTCCTCGTTTGTCTCTTCTCATTCATTTCTGAAGATGAGAGTAGGCTCGAAATGTGAAAGACATATTTTTCCCGAGTGTCAAGCCAATACACCTTGTTTGTTGATCGTCCACCTCGTCTTTGAGTTTTTATATTTTTATGCCACGCACACAGACACAATATATATATATATATATATATATATATATATATATATATATATACACACCAAATGTAGCGAAAAGTGCTTTACAGTGGAATCCGGATGGCTATAGAAAGAAGGGTAAGCCTAAGAACTCGTGGCGTAGATCAACACAGAAGGAACTAGAGAAAGGGGGACATTCATGACAGAGTATAAGTACCGAAGCGAAAAAATTATGTGACATGGAATTCAATTATAAGTGGCTTATACTCCGCAAGAAGAAGAAGATGTATATGTGTATATGAATCGTTTTAAGAGTGAAATTCGATATAGGCAAAGCTATAAAGAACAGCTTGTAAATATTAGGTTAAAGAAACTCCTGAACGGAATAGTTCTGAATTTAGAAGCTTTGTAAGGAGTGAAAGGAATCGTCTGTAACGACGGAAAATGAAGCAGACAAAATTATATGTAATAGCGTATAAATATCAGTTACAAAATCCCTTAGATGAAAAAGCCGAAGTCTGCTCGACGGACTCGAACCCACATTTTCTGAAAACATGAGATATTTTACCATTGTGTTAAAGCAATCCTCGAATTTCTTCATCTATTTTAGAGGGTTTGAACTAATCATAAAAAATTTTGTCATACAATTTTGACACTTCGAGAGAGATGAAATATAACTCAACGAATGCTAGGAACATCTGCTCTAGTGTTCTAGAAGCATCAAGTAATGCGGAAGTGAGTCAGAATTTTATTAAAAAATATATATATAGCTTCTAACAGATGTTTTGAGTACTACTTTCTCTCGTTTGTTCACTCATATATATATATATATATATATATATATATATATATACACACATACATACATGTGTGTGAGTGAGTGTGTGTGCGAGTATGAAACAAATTTAGAAAGTATAAACACGTAAGCAGAAATCCGAAAAGATGCCCTCGGAATGATAATAAAAGTGATGCAAGCAAAAATATATTCAAAACCCAAGGAGTTGCACAAGCATATACAATTTCTTTCTCTCCCATTTGCACACTATCCAGAAAAAAAGACATTACTCGGCACTGCACATATATCACGTGGTGTGCTTTCTATACGACAGTGAATTACAAAAGCAAAACTGTTCAAGTACCAAGGCACTCAGAATTGTGCTCAGTTGTGAAATATGCAACCCCCAAAATAAAGCTAGTGAAATAAATGTAATGAGAATGAGGATTATTATTATTATTATTATTATTATTATTATTATTATTATTATTATTATTATTATTATTATTATTATATTTGTTGTTGTGTATATCTATGAATTTGAAAAGAAAAACATTACTCAAGTGTATCGGCCCATGTGCATGCATATCCACTGCATAATGGACCATTTTCTCCACTGGTTATTCGTGACTATAAAAACATTGAAGACATGTTTCAGTCAAACGAGAAACGCACATATGCCAGTTCACCGAGAGTTTACTTCCACTCTATAGTGATCGCACTTAAATTTATACTTGACGATATCATTTGCTTATTATTTATATATTTGTCTGGTATATTTATGTGCCAAGCACATTTCACTGTAACTGTTCTTCAAATAATAGGACATTAGCACCTTTCTGTGATCTTCCATATTATCCTGATTGATGATGATCTGTCCAGTGTAGTTTCTATTCTAAATAATAAAACCTACTCCGACACCATCTGCTCATTCATTTTTCTCTAACTTATTCGCCTCTACATTTCCCCCACTTTACGAAGCAGATCGAGATATGTCCAATAATATGTTATTTCTACGGAAAGAACACAGTATTTCATCTTATGATTTGATTCTCCACTATGGCACAAGACCTGAGGTGTGGGCCTTTTAGCTAAAATCAAAGTGTATTACTAAATCTATGAATATTGAAGCATTCATACATTTCTACGAGATATGCGACATAAAAGTACTTTTTACAAATGACAAGCATGTTATCTGAAGTGGACTCCGTAATATTTTATCTTCCATGACTCACCATAACATGATAAGTATGTTGCTTTCAACCAAAGATTCAATGGAGAAAGCTGCTATTTTTCAAACACATTTATTTGCTTTCGGGTACGAAATTTGTGCAGGGGTAGGAATGAATAGATAGTAAGTGAAGTGATATGTAGATTACCATTTGATTTATTCTAAAGACGAGAAATAATTATTCTCTCTATAGGTGATAGCAAAAAATAAGTCGACATCAAACTTAATGCACATTTTCTTTATATATGAAATACAGAAATCTGATTTTTTTTTGGTGGTGGAGGGGAATTATTTGTCGTAATTGAAAGCTGATGGAAGGCAATGTGAAAGCTGATAGAAAGAAGCATAAATATGTTGTAGATTTTTTTGAGGTTATATGAAAAACTAAAAGCTTTGGCTTATTGCATAAGAAACAGCTAACTGCATTTACACACATACTCTTGCTCATATATATATATATATATGTGCATGTATGCATGTGTGTGTTTGTATGTATATATATACATACAATATATATATATGTGTATATATATATGTAGAGTTATATATATACATATACATACATATATATATATATATATGTGCATGTATGCATGTGTGTGTTTGTATGTATATATATACATACAATATATATATATGTGTATATATATATGTAGAGTTATA
>NC_068990.1:9389309-9397773 GCF_001194135.2 Octopus bimaculoides
ATATATATGTACATATACATACGCACACTCATCCACACATAGATATAGATGCAAATCGAGGTACACTCATGTATACACACCAAATAATGATAAAAATAATAAACATGGATTTATTCCGCGCAGTCGTGCGATAAATAGAGTCAACTGCCTGATACAAGGTAGTCAGAAGTGTGTATGAATATATATATATGTACATGTACGTATACATGTATGTCTGTGCTCAGTCTCAAAATATTTTTCCAGACAGGAAAAAGGGAATTAAAGTTATATGGAATAAAGTGCCTGAGAAAAGCAACAAAACATACGCAGAAGAATTGAACTCGTGTTGAATCAATGGCGAAGCTGGTTTAACTATTCTATTCATTCTTCCATTTAGATTCTGTCTAGCCATGGGTGCAATTATTAAGCATGAAGTCATTTCTAAACGTTATACTGGTAGGAGGAGTTTAAAGACACTCAATCAATTCAAACAGCCACAGAAAATTGAGTTCCAAGACCTGACTGTGGTGATGATATATATGGTTCGTTCTTTTTTGTGTGTGCATGTACATAAATATATATAGAGATACATACACAGAGACGTGTATATATATATATATATATATATGTGTGTGTGTGTGTGTGTGTGTGTGTGTGTGTATGTGTGTGTGTGTGTGTGTGTGTAAGTGTGTATCGACCGCTAGCCACTAAAACTCTTTTTATTCTCTCTATGTTTATTATACCGTGTTCCTTCCCGTTGAAGAGCGTAGGCTCGAAACGTAAAAGACTTTCTCACCTTCCCGAGCGTTAAACTAATACACCTGTTTGCTGTTTACACACCTGTCATCGTCTTTTGTTTTTTGTAAATTCCAACTATATATATATATAAATTTGCATTAAAATAAATAGAAGTGTACAATAAAACTTAAAATAATTAGAACAAGATATTATTTAAGGCAATAAAACATGAAAGATTACTGATTAGGTTGAATTAGGACACTCTGCAACCTTGTCTAGATTGTGTTGTGAGTGCAACTCATTGCACCTGTAAGCATTTTTGAGATATTTGGTATTGTTTACGTGCTTTATTATTCTTTTGTCATTGCTATGTTTAGTCTTGTGTGGTAACCACTTGGATGAGAAAATGTAATCTGTATTCTATTCTTTTATTTTTTATTTGTTTCAGCCATTTGGCTGTGGCCATAATGGAGCACCGTCTTTAGTCGAGCAAATCCACCCCAGGACTTATTCTTTGTAATCCTAGTACTTACTCCGTCGGTCTGTTTTGCTGAACCGCTAGGTTACGAGGACGTAAACACAGCAGCATCGGTTGTCAAGCGATGTTGGGAGACAAACACAGACACACAAACATACACACACACACACACACACACACACACACACACACACACACACATGTATGTATATATATATATATACGACGGGCTTCTTTCAGTTTCCGTCTACGAAATCCACTCACAAAGCTTTGGTCGGCCTGAGGCTATAGTAGAAGACACTTGCCCAAGGTGCCAGGCAGTGGGACTGAGCCCGGAACCATGTGGTTGGTAAGCATGCTACTTACCTGCATATAATTTCAAAAGTTTGTAACAAAACTTCTGTCTCTTTTCTTCTTGATTTGTACTTTATTTTAATCGATTCCGGAAAAAGCAGATGCAAAGCCGGCATCGACAGAATTTGAAATCAGAATGTAAAGGATTTCAGTTACATTCCCCAAAGTATTTCTATCCGATACTCTAGGGGGTCTGCCACTCTTCATCGTTTGACGACATCCATGGGAAATCAGAACATAACGGAACGAAACGAAAACCACAAGGCGTATTGCACGTCAATCTAATTATTCAACCATTCCGGCTTGTCTTCAACAGGCCAAACTAAAGCAATAACAAAAGAGGAAAAAGAACTACTACTACTACTACTACTACTACTACTACTACTACTACTACTACTACTACTACTACTACTATATAAAGCTGTAATAGCAATAAAATTACTTTTAATTCAATTCCATATTGGCAAGTTTAAAGAATTAATAAAAATTTGCATGAAACATTTATTTTCCTTTAAAACAACTAAACTTAAACCAAAACTAAAATATAATTGTCAGGACAAGAGAAATTGGAATAAACGAAATGGAGAAATATTCTTGAAAAGTTAGATGTTTTTCGTTTGGAATTCTAATTTCTTCAATAAATAAGTACACTATTTTAATAACAAACATTTTCACTTATTCTTCGTTATTAAATTAATTTTTACGCATAATTTCTTACCGATAATTCAATATATTGCGCTTGAATAAAAATTCGCCTGTTTGAAATGCATATCTTTTTCTATTTTCTTTTCAAGAATTTTAAAATCATTGCAGTTTATATTCTACACAGATGTAAGCTTGCTCAATTCTTCTACTAGCTTTTTGAATTCAATCTATTGTCTATAGCATTCAGCCGCTTCCTCAACCTTTTTCAGCTTTTGTTTCTAGTATTCCTTCTGATTTAACATCTATTTCTCTCTCTTTACCTCCACGCTCTTCTAACGTCTCTCTTTCTCCACCTCTTCCTTTCTCTCTTTCTGTGTTTCAGTTCAGTTTTATACTACACTGTGTATTTTAAATTAAGCTGACAACAGAAAATGTATCTGTGTATGTGCTTATAAACGTATATGTTAATGCATGAATACATGTATGTGTGTGTATATATCTATCCAGCTATATATATATATATATATATATATATATTCTTGTACTTGTTTCAGTAATTTGAGTGCGGCCATGCTGGAGCACCAACTTTAGTCGAACAATTCGACCTCAGGACTTATTCTTTGTAAGCGTAGCACTTATTCTATCAGTCAATTTTTGCCGAACCATTACGTTATGGGGAAGTAAACATACCAACACCGGTTGTCAAGAGATGGTAGGAATACAAACACAGACACACAGACACACACACACGTATATATACACGACGAGCTTCTTTTCAGTTTCCGTCTACCAAATCCACTCACAGGGCTTTGGTCGGCCCGAGGTTCTAGTAGAAGACAATTGCCCAAGATGCCACGAAGTGGGAATGAACCCGGAACCATATGATTGAGAAGCGAAATTCATATCACACGCCCACGCCATATTTATATCTGTTATATGTATAGGCATATATATGTGGATAGATGTATATGTGAGTGTGTATGAGTAGATAATTTTACACTTTTATTGTTCCACCCCATGAGCTGCGGCCATACTGTGGTACGGCCATTGTAGCTGTTTCTACAGCCTTCCTCTGCAATTCATTCTGTCTTCATATGTGTTTCTTGCTATAACGTTCGTTTATCAAGGATCTCTGACTGCAGATTACAGGAATTTTGTTTTAGCACATTTACGTAGATCGAACAGATTTTTCAGCGTAACAACCCTGCACACACATGTATATATTCTTCATTTGGGGATTAACAAAGCTACCAATGGTTTCATTTAGAAAAGTTCCGCAATATCTAAGTCTTCCACTTAAGAATACTAGTTATGGGTCTCCATGTTTGAAGAAACTACATGAGATTACTCGAAAATTTGCAGAGACTTCAACACGTTGCTTTGGTTATTAGATTCACAGATTAGGGGAGGTGACTCATTTGCATATTCAATACATCATCTCGGTATCTAATAACCAGAACAAAGGTTTGGAGTCCCGTAAGGGAATATTTCAAAATTTCCGAAACTATTCGCATGTAATCATTGGTAGCATTGTTAATTCACAAATAAAGAGTATATTTATCCAACAGTATTGAGTATTAATTCTCACTGCTCGTCGCTATCGGACATACATACATACATACATACATACATACATACATACATACATACATACATACATATCGTTTCTACTCAACGCACAAAGCCCGAAATTTTATATATATATACATTTAAGAGGGATGACCACTAAGTGGACATCCATTATTGCTCGCTTACGTTCTGGTGTTTGCTGAATTTTCTTGAGAACAATCTTTTCTTAGTGGTCAGACCATAGGTGGTCTTATTCTAGCATAATGGATGTCCACTTAGTGGTCATCCCTTTTATATGTATATAATATAATTTTTCTGAATCTTCAGATTTTTCAATATGCTAGACTACTGGTTTTGAATTGATATTAATCAAATTAGTATTCAATTTTTCACTCTTATTATTTAAATATATATATTATTCAAATATATATATATATAAGTTAAAATGTATCCATAAACATCTTGACCTCCACCATAAATTGAAAGTACCCGTAAATAAATTTTAGTACTTCCTAGATCGTTACTAGTTCTCTCTTTTACCTTGTAGCCCCAAGATGGTAGATTATATGCTTTTAGTATATTGGGCTTCTTGACTTCTTTTCTAGGCCATATTTTCTTTCCTATTCCTTCTTCTCGTTGCTTATATTGGATGATCTTGATTTTTTAATTCGAATCTCCTATGAAGATGAAGAATTTTATTTTCGCAATTATTTATAGACAGCGTTTGGCAACGGATGCAGAAACGGCCGTAAGATTTGCTACATCACCCATTTTTTATGTCATGCGTTGTATTAAAAAATAAGCTATAAATATGGTCCAATCGATGTGTTTGTTAATCTGAGGTTTTCTCCATTTTCTGATTATTTGTATCCTGATAAACTCGTTTATCCTCTTGTTACCTGCACCCTACGTGCATAGTGTGCTTGCACACTAATGCCCAGCGATTACACGGGTAATGGACACTGATAGTACGTACGGATACATTATCCCTTAGTCGGTTATTATAACCGCTAACTTCGTTTACATTATATATATATATCACCTCGCCTGGATCAAAGCATGACTGAACACGAATTCTTAGAAAGTGAACATAGCTCTATGATTCGTACGCTACAAACGATCGCAATATCAAGAAAGGGAACGTATGTAAAAACTTGTTCAAATTAAACTAAGATTGTTTGCGCAACGAATGACGAAAAGAATTTTTTAAATAAGTTTTTAAACTTCCTTCTTGCCGAGCAGGTGGCCGGTCATAATGAACCTAAAACTTTCGCTAGGAAGAGAACCTTCCCCCCACCACGCACAAGATAAACACAAACACACACGTAATATAATATATTCTTTTCTCAGCTCTTTAAAAAAAGAGTGTGGACTTTCATAAGCAGGATGGAAAAAAACGGAGAGAGGGAAAGTGAGAGAGAGAAAGAGAGAGAGAGAGAGAGAGAGAGAGAGAGAGAGAGAGAGAGAGAGATAGAGAGAGAGAGAGAGAGAGAGGGAGATAGTGAGAGAGGGAGAGAGCGTAAGAGGTCCAAAGAATCAACTGGAAAGGAGGTGACATGAAGTTACGTATGGTGGTAGAAAAGATGAGAGATGAAAAAAAATAATATATAGAATAAATGAAAAGGTTGGTGGGGAATTAGCTTGATGGATATACAGATAAATAAAGAAGAGGAACATACTCAGAGAGATAGCGTTAAGAAGAAAAATAGAGAGTGAAAGAAGGATAAATAAAACGAAATACATAAAAATTTATTTAGAAAATATATGAGAAAATAATATTTGTTTAGAAGGCAGAACCATATTTAATAATTTTTGAAAACAAGAACTAGGTGGGTAGTTGAAGTCAGAATGACCTTGAAGAAGATTATAACAAGCTACAGAAGCCATAAAACTTGATAAATATGAAATATGCTGAATATTATCTGTTATGACTATTAGATCTATAATTTTTTTGTTGTTGATGTTATTGTATAGCCCCGGGTAGAGCTAAAGTGAATGACGTTCCTGTCATTGCAATTCCATTTTATGTTCAACAATAATATATCTAGGATTAGATTATCTTATGTAAGCTTTCCTCTTGAGATTTAGTGAAATTTGATTGATATTTCAAGAAAGTTATATCAGAATTTCAGGATTATAAAACGATTGTAAGTCTTTTAGTGCTTGTGTTGTCACCCTCGAACTAGGTACCCACATCTAAACCTATGGCGACGTGTATTCACATAAGCGATAGAATAATCATTAATCCATCCTGGTGGTTATATATTCTTTGAACTAGTAAATCATCCATCTATCCATTTATCCATCAAACGTTTACATCCTTCTTCCATCGATCCATCCATCCATTCGCCCGGCCACCCATCCGCCCGTCCGTCCATCTGTCCGTCCGTCCGTCCATCTGTCCGTCCGTCCGTCGGTCAGTTCACTCATCTGCCCGTCCGTCCGTCCGTCCGCCCATCTGCCCGACCGTCCGTCTGTCTACCTGTTTCAATGAATGAATGAATGAAACTATCTATCTATCTATTATCTATCTATCTATCTATCTATCTATCTATCTATCTATCTATCTATCTATCTATCTATCTAACTTTAATAGAGAAAATACAAAAGTGAGTATACACCCAAACACACTCACGCACACACACACACATACACATACATACACACACACACACACGTTTACACTGTCAATATCATACGTTCGCAAAGAACAAGTAGTACGTTCCTACGTAATAAAAACTCGTATATCTAAATCATGCTGAATTGATGCAAAATCGTAATGTTATGGTTAAGAATGGTCTCGGACATATAGGAAAGAAGTCGTATATAAAATTGAAAATCAATACAGGCATATATCAAATTGCAGGCTCATTTCTATGACAACAGCATGTTATAGACAACGCATTACTGCAAAGACACCCTAAGATGTCCCCTTAGTCGTCTATGTTCAGTTATTCACGTTTCTCTCTTTCTCTTTTTTTCTTTTTACTTACATCTTCCCTTTATCAAAAACAAATACACGACATATATATATGTCGACGATTATTTTTCGTTCCAAGCTGTAGTTAAGCCGGACACGGATTCTCTACTTTTTAAATAACGGAAGTTGTGAGCTTCATGCTGTTCCCTAAAAGTATTGACAGTATGTATAAATAAATTGCCTTCCATCATGAATTAAAACTATTCTTCTAGTCTGTGTTGCATAACGATTCACTGTTTATTTAAAAGAAATACAAAGCCTGTAATAAAAAGAAACATTGTTTGCAATGTGGAAGCCCTTAACGATATTGATTGGAAATGTGAATCATTTAATACTACTCCATCAACGAAGAGGGAAGCACCTGGTAAAGCAAGATCACAATGTCGCTGGCACCATTGGTTTGAACCTTTCATTGAACTAATCTCCTTAAAGGCTGTTAGATAAATGCGTAACTATGGCTTTTCCCATTTGCCGTTCTATTAACACAGGTCATTGATGTCGAGTAAAAAAAAAAAAAAAAAAAAAAAAAAAAAAGACAAAAACAAATATGTATTTGCTTACTGGATTCTTTTACATTAGAGACTGATTTATGGTTTGTGAAGGACAGTTAACTTAATCGTCTGAAGCGACCCGTTATATTGTTAGTAATTGCTTTATTGCCAGAAGAGAGATTGGAAGGTAAGGCCAAACTTAGTACAATATGATGTCAGAATGTAATCAAGTGACTGTAGAGACGATTAACAAGCTGATATTTTTGACTGAGTGTAAATGATGAATATTTTAGTGGTAAAGGTGAAAAGAAATGTGGGAGATAAGAGTCGAAAGAAATACCACAATGCACATAGTCCGACGCTCTGAGGATTAATCTAATCCACTGCATTTAATTGGTTCTATTTTCGGCACAAAACTAATACTTTTGAGGGAATATTAATTAGAAAAATTGAAATTATTAATGATAATTATATTTGCAACCATCCAAACTACGATCGTCAAGGAGATGGTTCTAACAAGAAATATGCTGTGAGGATGGATAACCCTGAATATTTGTGTTGTGTTTTACTTCGAATTCAAATAACATCTTGTTTTAATTATTGTGTGATTTTACATTGTTCCGTGTAAATTTTATTAAATTTTAATCAGACAATTCTAGAACGTCTTCACCTTTCTACTCGGTTTCTCCAGCTCCAATCTCACGGTAGCCCCCAATGTTTCGTACTTTCATTGTTTTATGCATGTCAGCACTTTCTACTTAATAGAGAATCATTTACTACTACTACTACTACTACTACTACTACTACTACTACTACTACTACTACTGCTGCTGCTGCTGCTGCTGCTGCTGTTACTGCTGGTGCTGCTGCTGCTACTGCTGTTGTTGTTGGTGTTGTTGTTGTTGTTGTTGGTGATGTTATTTTCCTTGTTAAATCCTAATAGTAATAATAGCTATAAAATATAGAATATTTAATATTCTTTCTTCCTTTTCAGTAATTTGAAATTGAATTTTTAATCAAACACATTGTTATTCGTCAACAATTGTCTCCTTCCACTTATTCATAATGCGTGTATGTGTGTGTGTGTGTGTGTGTGTGTGTGTGTGTTTGTGTGTGTGTGTGTGTGTGTGTGTGTATATATATATATATATTTATATGAAAATACATATATATATATATATATGTATATATATTTACATATGTTATATTTATTTACATATTTACATATAT
>NC_068990.1:9397909-9399887 GCF_001194135.2 Octopus bimaculoides
TATATATATATATGCACACACTCATACATACATACATACCTACATGAAAAATCATACATACACACAGATATATTTGTATTTGTGTACGTGCGCGTGTTTGTCTCGGGGGATGCGTATGTATGTGCGTGCGTGTGTGCATACGTATGTTTGTCTTGGAGTGTCTATGTGTATGTGTGTGTCTGTGTGTATGAGTATGTGTGTGTATTTCTGTGTGTGCGCGTACGTGTTCATGTGTGTATGTGTGTATGTGTGTATGTGTATGTACGCCTACTCTTCACAGAAATACCATTTCCAAAGATATAACAATACCAACAAAAAACAACAACACGAAAATCAAATTCAATAATAAAACAATAAATACACGATGACGAAACCCGAAAATTATACACAGCAAGTAAATAAACTTAGAATGTAAAATAACAATAATGCACAACAATTAATTGAAATGTTAAGTTGCTGTGAGTTATTCGAAGAAAACCTGATTAGACATTACACTCAGATATTTAAAAAAGTTTCAGTATTAATGATATTAGGTGAAATAGCAGCAGAGCTGAACTCGTACCGTTATTATTATTATTATTATTATTATTATTATTATTATTATTATTATTATTATTATTATTATTGTTGTTGTTGTTGTTGGGGGTTTATATTTTAAAGTTTTGTAATATGTGCTACAGTACCTTTTAATCAAATAAGGCACGTAGAATCGGAAGTTGTTCTTCGCGCCTGTTTTCGGTTGTTTAAATATTTATTTTATTTTATTCTATTTTTATTTTATTTTGAAATCTCTCTTCTATCTTTCGTCGGCGAAAAAGGATGATGATGATGACGATGATGATGATGATGATGATGATGATGATGATGGTGAAGATGAAGATGATTGTGAAGCTGATAGTGATGAGTATGATGATGGTGATGGTGGTGGTCGTCGTCGTCGTGTTGATGGTAATAATGATGTTGACAACGAAGATGACGAAGACTGCAACGCCGACAACGATGGTGATGGTGATGATGATGATGGCGATGAAGATGGTATCGACGCTGAGGATGATAATGTTGACGATGATGATACTGACGGTGGTATGTTGACGATGATTGTGATGATGACGACGGAAACGACAACGACGATGACAACGACGACAATGATGGTGACAATGATGGTGATGACGATCACAATGACAATGACAAGGACAAACATGATGATGATGATGACGCCTACAACGACAGTCATTATGATAATGATGGCGATAGGCAGAAAGATTCCGATGGTGGGGATGCTATTGAAGATAGTAGTGGTGGCAGTGGTGGCGGTTGTTGACCCTAAAATCACTACTACTACTACTACTACTACTACTACTACTACTACTACTACTACTACTGTTGATCAGAATGCTAATTAAAATAATGCTATTGTTGATGACGATGGAGATGACTCCGATATTAGCGATAGGGATGTTGTAATAACGAAAATGGAGATAGTAATGGTAGGGGTGGCGGCGGCGGTGGTGACGATGATGGTGTCGATGAAGATTTCGGTGTTGCTATATGATAATAATGAATAGAAAAATGCCGAATAATAGAAACTGTAACATTATGCAATGCGAAATATGGCTGCCAAACAACAACTTTGCAGAAATGAGAAGCGAACGAAACAATTAACTGAACTTTTGTGTCACCAACTCCTCAGGCACATCAGTCTTCGCCACTTATTTGGTATCCTCCACCACTCACCAACATCATCATCCATCCCATCATCGTCATCATCGTCATCGTCGTCGTCGTCTTCCCCTTCCTCCTCCTCCTCATGATCATCACCATTATCGTGATAAAGGGCTACAATAAACAGATTCTAGATGAAATGCAATGTCAAAATAATAGAAAATTGACAATCACACGCATACACGTACACATACACACACATACACATACATACATACCTACATACATTCATGCATTTATATATATATATATATAT
>NC_068990.1:9401012-9402169 GCF_001194135.2 Octopus bimaculoides
TATATATATATATATATATATATTACGTCATATATATACAAACTTCAGTTTGTTTCTGATATGTGACATTCGGTGAATAAGGCTGTTTGACGTCGCTGCACTCATTTGCGCCTCTGTTGCGAGGTAGGTTCATCTCGATAGGAAGAGATTCAATTTTGATTTGAAAAAACCTACATCCACTTTGTGTAGGTCCGTCAGGCTCTTTGGGACACTGCACAGTGTCAAAGATTCCAGCAATGCCGTCGCGCTTCAGGACCAGTTACTGCAACAGCCTAGGTTTCAAAGGCCCACAACTTTTTAATATTCTCCCAAAGTGTCTGAGGGACCTACACAAAGTGGATGTAGGTGTTTTCAAATCAAAACTGGATCTCTTCCTGTCGAAATTCCCCGATGAACTTACCTCGCGGCAGGAGGTGCAAATGAGGGCAGCCTTATAGAACTCCCTTAATCACCAAATTCCACATATCAGAGGAGGCTCGCGATAATAACAGTGTAGCCAAGCGGCGGTGCCTCAGCATGGTCACAACTTCAAGCTGAAGCTGTTAATATACATGTATATATAACTAGGAGAGTATTGTAGTTCGCTTGAAGCATTGTATATTGTTTGTAAAGAATAAAAAGTTTTGAATGGTACAACAATGCACTATAAGACAAACAATGGGCTATATACCTGTTGTAATTTAGCAATCCATAGTCCGATAATATTTCTGAATAAAATTCCTTCTTCAGATATTTTTAGATTGAGTCGCTGCTATAATCCATTTTCCAACTGATTATAGCAGCGACTCAATCTAAGAATATCTGAAGAAGGAATTTTATACCGAAACATTATCAGACTATGGATGACTAAATTACAACAGGTATATTGTCCATTGTTTGTAGGGCATTGTTGTACCATTCAAAACTTTTATTCTATATGAATAATTATTTTCTTTTCTGGAAACGGCTTAACTCAAAGTAGACTAGGTTATAAGATTTGGGCATTTTCCATTCAAACTGTTTTAAGCGAAATATTTATACTTTATTATTTACAGCTTTATCTGTTTTCAGTTAAACTGTTTCAAATCAGAAGTATTGCATGTTCTCTCGAAGATTCTAGATTCTTATGACATTAGCAATATATGTATATGCACATGAATATATATATATATATATAT
>NC_068990.1:9402657-9409340 GCF_001194135.2 Octopus bimaculoides
ATATATATATATATATATATATATATATATATATATATATATACATACACACACACACACACACACACACACACACACACACACATATATATATATTTATATATATGTGTGTGTATGTACATGTATGTGTATGTGTGAGTGTGTATGTGTGTGTGTATATACATATATATATACATATATGTACACACACACACACCCACATATATATATATTTGTTTCTCTGGAATATTACAAAAGATATATTGCAAGTCACAGATAGTGAGGGCATAATAATAATAATAATAATAATAATAACAGTAACAATAATAATAATAATAATAATAATAATAATAATAATAATAATAATAATAATAATAATAATAATAATAATAATAATAACAATAATGATAATAATAATAATAAGAGGAAGAAGTATAACAGCAATAACAACAACTTAGAAATGAAAGTGATATTGATGTCTTCAACAATAATTGAACCACGCAGCGAGTGTTTACGGCATAAATGTATTATCAGTTTAGCCTAAAAGACTTGGCAGTTGCTCTCTCACTCTCTCTCTCTCTCTCACTCCCTTTCTCTCTCTCCCTTTCTTTCTGAACAAGTGAAACTATACATATCTATTTGTAGTACTAAGTTGTCCTCTCATGTCTCATGAAGAGATCGATAACTTCGCTTGTTAGATGTTTACTTGGTTTTTACTTGTTTTTTTCATCATTTAGATTTCTTTTACTTTCATAAACTAACGTGTCTATTTTCTTTGTACATATATTTGTATTTCGCATTTCTAACATAGGTACAATGCCACACACTTTTGGGATGGTACAAACCATTATAGCGTTCAAACTACATCAGTAGAGTTTATTCTACAGAGCCTCAAATGATGTAAAGAACAACCCGACTCCGGTAGGATTTGAACATGGTAAGTAAAAGGACATCAGAGTGATTTCTTTTTACTTTTCGTGTTGTTCAAATGGCGCAGTTTTTTCCGACCAACGCTTCATCAAGTTTACCGTTCTTGTATCTAATGATTTCTGATATAGACACAGAGTCTCTAATTTAGGGTAACGAGCATAGTCGATTACGTCGACCCTCTACTTAACTGGTATTTTTTCGATCATGTAAGGGACGAAAAGCAAAACTGAACCCGACAGTACTAAAACAATGAATGTAAAGGAATATAACTTAATCTACAAGGTCTTGCTCGGATGGTTGTTCTGTTTTATCATTCTAAGAAGATGGGTTACATTAATTATAGTTCACTTGGAGGATGGTTATGTTGCCTCAAATGATGGAAAAGTATTAGTCTTCATCAAATTTGTAATGGAAATCAGTCCACGACAAATACCAACAGTGTCATCACAACATACATCTGTGAATAAGGAAGAAACTAGTCATAAATAACGGTTCACATAGCCTGGTCAATCATCAACGATAAAGAATTAAGGCCAGAAATTAATGTTACAGCAACGCTTTCTAATTCTCAATTGAGAGTTGAGGTCTCAAGACAAATATATAAATAGATAACTAACTAACTTACTAACTAAATAAATAGATAGATAACAAGGAAGTTGTAGGAAAAACACGAGACAGATGTGAAGGGAGGTGACACCAAATATTATAGTGGTAGCAGTGAATAAGCACCAAATTTTGGAAAATTTTCAAAGTACAAAAACAAATTTAAAAACATAAATAAAATTGAAAAATAAAATAACTCAGTTAAAATACAGATATAAATTTCAAAAGACATATTGCAGACAAAGAAGAAAATAACTAAAGCAGCATTACTAACAACATCATCATATCCCTCTCTAGCGTTTCAAGCTAAAAGGATATTTTAGATTTCGGGCAACTCTAACTAAAGAAAGGAACATGGAAAATGGACATCACAAAACATTATGCTTTCTCTTCCGAAAAATTTATTCAGAAATACACTAGGAGAAATGCAATATAACTCTGCTTTTCGAAAAGTGAAGGATACACAAGAACTTTAAATCTCTCTTTGATATATGGCTGAGGATACCCTCTTTTGATTTGGACAATATACTTTAAGGTGTGTGTCTAATATTTCACATCGAGGATAAAGCAAAGAGTTCGGTGGAGAAGTGAACCGATCACCTACCCGAGGATAGTGCCGCAGTACATGGGAGAAAAATGTAATTTTCAGTCAGAGATTTAAATTTTGTCGTTGGTTCTTGACTTGGTTGGTGACATTTGCAGCGCAGTTCGAAGAGCTAAAGGCCGCGTAGGTGAGAACAATATTTGCTCAGGTTGGATTTGTTGAGATTTCTACATCTTGATGAGTCAAGAAAGCTGCAAGGCTATTCCAGAAATGTACACTATCAATTTAATGAAAAGGAGGTCGATCAGATCGGTAATGCAGGGCAATGAGTTCAGTTTCTATACCTGATACAATAGAAGCCACGGGAGTATCTTCTACTTTGAAGGTGAAAAGAAAAAAAAGAAAAAGAGTGCAACAGACAACAGTAAATGCTGCAAAATCAAGCCTAGAGATGAAGAACATGATGTTCTGTTTTCCCGTGCACCCCAACTGCAGCCCCCTAAATAGACTGAACGAAGGCAAACGAAATAGCATTTTACTCAGTGACACAAGAACTAGAGGCCAACAACCAGACTGGACATCAAAAATTTTAGAAATCTCGCCTTCCAACTTAGGGACGTCTTGTGTGACGAGAATCATTACCAACCCAGCGATGAAAGTGGTAAAAAGTGGGCAGAAGTGGCTGTGTGGTAAGTAGCTTGCTTACCAACCACATGATTCCGGGTTCATTCCCACTGCGTGGCACCTTGGGCAAGTGTCTTCTACTATAGCCTCGGGCCAACCAAAGCCTTGTGAGTGGATTTGGTAGACGGAAACTGAAAGAAGCTCGTCATATATATGTTCGTTTGTCCAGTTTTTCAGTGTCTGTTTATCATGTGTTCAATGTGTGATCATTGCCTAGCATAATTGCCCAGATTACTTGATAATCAACAACTGGCCAAGTATATAACTCCAAGCACATTCATTATTCCACTATATTATATAAACGAATTTCTATACAGAGGCGTTTTGTAGTTAGCAAACATGCCCAATCACGAAATTGCTTTTCTCATCAATTTTTACTGTCTCTTACTCTCCCTCTCTCATTTTGGCTTTCTCTCTCACCCTCCAACACTCACTTCGACCACACGCTGAGAGCTACAGCTGATTCCACTTTCGGAGGCGCTTCAACAGAATTTCTGCGTTGGTGACAAGCTTCACGAGAAGTGTCAAGCTTGAAGAGAAATTCTGTATTAGCAATCGAGAAAAACAAATAGATCTTGCACATGATAAGAGATTGTTCAACCAAAGGCAGAATGCTAACACAGCAGTATAAGTGCACTTGGATATTTTACAGATCGATTCAAATACAGACCTTTGTTGCTGTTCCTAGCATTCTCATCTCTTTCCTCTCCAAAGATTCTTGTAATAATCCAATATCGTACATCTGCATGTAATTTAACTATTACTTAAAGAGGGTTTATTATTTATACTCTTTAAAATATACCTTTGTAAACAATATTTTGCCTTGTTTTATGCATTCACTTAACATTCGCATCCTTTTCTATTACTTATTGTTCTCTGTTGAGTTAGTATTTTCGTCTTCCTTAATCTAGTTTTCTAGAATTCACACAGATATATATATTCACGTGTTACTTGATACTTTTCTCTTTTCTTATCTTCATTTATTTATAGACAGATATATATAAACACAGATTACTTCTCACTTTACCCTTCTCGCTTTTAGCACTCGTCACTATACTTTTGTAATGCACTGGTATTCTAAATATATAACTAATGAAATAGTCCGTGTAATGTATGGGAAGTGAAGCTGAGCGTGCATTTAGGCAATTCATTAGTTGTTAATTGGAAGTCAATGCTAAACCCAGGATCTTTATCTCAAATCTAGTTATCATTATATATTCTTGTCACACGCGTTTACTATCATAGATGTATATCCGATAAGTAATTCAATGGCGAAAAACATTGTCTGGTATGGCCGTGCGTGCGCGCGCGAACGCGTGTGTTGCAGAACGAAGATGGAGGAAGTTGCAATCAAAATAATTGTAAAAATGTCATAGAACGACACTTTTGACAAGAAAACGACATCTGCTACACTAGAATTAGAACCCTTTGAAGATTTGCTACTTCAGTCTAGGATATAGATACAATGCTCAGGTCGTTCTGGTTGCTCTGAGATGAAATCCTCGAAAGACTTGCTAGTACTTACTTTTATCTTAGGGGTTGGTAACAGCAGCTTCACGGCTACGACTGCACAAGTGGTGCAAGTGGAGCCTGTAGAACACGCGACCATTTCAGCAGACTTTCGACCAGAAGACAAAGATAATAAAGGAAACTTATGTACAATCATTGACAAACATACAGGATATTCAACAGGTCCACACCAGTTTTGTGAAACACGTGTAATAATTACTCTTCTTGAGTTAGGCTGTTGCCCACCAGATCTCAAAGATAATTGTGATGGTTTTCCAGAAGATGATACAGGACATCATTTCAATCCATTTTGACGCAAAAGTCAAGTGGATAAGAAATAGATAGAAATTCCGCTGAGGTTGACTTTGCCTTTCATACTTTCGGGGTCAATAAATTAAGTACCAGTTGCGTACTGGGGTCGATCTAATCGACTGGCCCCCTCTCCCAAAATTTCGGGCCTTGTGCCTAGAGTAGAAAAGGATAAGAAATAGATAGGAATTGGTTGGTTTACTTATGAAGGACAAACACTATGTTGCATAGACCAACAACTGGTTGCGAGACTTTGGTAAAATTACACACAAAATGAAACAAATGAAAAAAAAAATGTATTCCCTGCCCGATTTCTTTGACTCATTAATAAAACCATCCTTGTTTCTCTTGTAAAAGCGAATGGAATGAGAAAATCTGTAATTCTAACTCGTATTAAGGATGCAGTTCTTTATTTGGGATTGACATTTCGTGTTCATTGACTTTTCATGTTTCAGGTTTCCCAAGTACAAATGAAGGCAATTGTTTTGCGTTTACTAAGGAATCTGATATAAGTGGTACATTGCTGGAGTGATATATTTTACTGAGTGAGCGAGATGCAACTTATCTCCGCATTGACATACAAATGGGTCTGACCCATTTCTTACCAAATCTGGTTTTATCAAAGACATTAACTGAAGTCAAGGTGACTTAGTACTTTTCTATAATTTATGCAATAGAATTGATCTGTAACCTTGTAATATCTGACAGTAACCAATGAACTAAGTGTATAAATGGAAGAAATTCTTTCATTCCTTTAAAACTTTATCTTCCAAATGTTTTAATTTTAGTAATTTTATTAAAAACTAAAGTGAAGTTTGTTTAGTGAGTTTAAAATTACTTGTCCTAAATATTTACTCGCACCTCCTAACCTTAGAACCTGGCTATGTTGCTGCCTATATTCTTGGTTTTCTGAACGATAGCCTAATTGATCTGCTGGATACTGGATGGTAGACAAACAAAAAGTATTTACTCAAATGAGGAAATATTAGTTCGAGTCAATAGAACAAAAAAATGATAAGCTGTTTATAAAAATTAAACCAATAGTTTCAGCTGGTGGACGTTTTCTCGCCCTGGCCAATAAGATGCTCACAGACACTTTCGGACGTATTAGCCCACAGTACTCGGAAGAGAGTTGCAATATATGCAGTCTCATTAGTTTCAAAATTCTCGGATGCTCTTACATTGACATTCACTGCTTCTCTTATTACTCAGATATACAATATGATCTTCTTTTGAAGAGTCGTCTGAGCCAACCTTTGCTTAAAATTTCGCATGTCGTCATCTTCATGTTTCTCCAAAGTCTAGAAAATTCTTCTAGCCTCACCTTCAGCGGACTATGAATACATGTTTTAATACTTGGACATCCATCCAGAACCTCAACAGTTTTCCCATTTTGTGAATAGCTCTCTGTTGCTTCGGTATTATAAGTCGGGAACACATATACAAACATACACACACAAACAAGTACACACACATATATACGGGAACAAGGTAGCATTTTACAGATCTTTAAGAATGCCGCATAAAGTTCTTGCAATATTTGTTCGTAGTTTTTGCATTCTGAGATCAAATCGCGTCGAGGCCAACATTACTGTTTAGCTTCTCTGGGGTAAATACAAAATGAAGTCAACATCAAGCCCTAAGGTAAAATCAAATTCTCATCATACTTTTACTTTTAAATTCGGATACATTCACTTGGTGCAAAGGCACTCCGTAGACTATAAACAGCATTCTTTTGCATATTATGAAGCAAAGAAATCTTTTGCCATAGAGAAAAAAGACTGATGGACCAGCGAAACTGACCAACGATGAACTGACGTGCCATAGAGTACGAAACGGGAAAATTTCACACACATGCAGACACACGCATACACACGCTAACTCGCACTCTCATACTTACACGCGTACTCACACTTACACGCATACACGTTCATGGAAATACGATCGCCACACACGCGTATGTGTATTTATAAGCTATAAGATAAGTATTAAGAAATTTATGCACAAGATTATGTTATATAATTATATATATAACATTTACAAGCACGACTTAAGACAACATTTAAGACAAAAGAAAAAGTGAAACGAAGCTATATGCATATATATATATATATATATATATATA
>NC_068990.1:9416676-9420400 GCF_001194135.2 Octopus bimaculoides
AATATATATATATGCGCGTGTGTGTGTGTGTGCATATATATCTGTATATCCAAATGTATGTATGTATATATATATATGTATATACGCACAAACACACACACACGCACACAGACACTCTCACACACACGCACACACACACACACACACACACACACACACACACACACACACACATATATATATCCACATGAAAACGAAGATGTTTTCGAAAGGAACACACGAGATGATATATCCGCTAAATCAAAGTTGAAGAATAACAATAACATTGGCATTGTCATAAAGCAATCGTTTCAACTACTGTCTGCTTGATTAGTTCCTTTGTATATTTTCATTTCATATGATTGTATATGATACCTAGACCACCTTGTTCAACAATCTATTCATAGTATTTCATTTTATACGCAAATTATATCTTTTCCTCCGTTTTCTACTCATTTGCACGCTTTATTGCGTTTTAAGTGGTAATGGATTGTCTCCATTGCCTTCAGCACCGAGTTCCCTGATACCTGCCCTCTCTCACCCAGTTACGTTATACAAGTAACTTAAAATTTTGGTACAAAGCAGGCAATTTCGGGGAGGTCATAAGTCGTCTAGGTTGATCTTAGTGTCCAACACGTACTTATTTTATCGACCCCAAAAGAATGAAAGGCAAAGTTCACCTCGGCGGAATCTGAACTCAGAATGTAAAGACAAGCGAAATGCTGCTAACCATTTTCCCCGGCGTGCTAATGATCCTGTCAGCTTGCCGCCTTATGTTATCTAAAAGATGCACAAAAATGTCTTATACTTTGAAGTTAAGATTCTGTTTAATTGTGTGCTTCGCAATTGTTTAGTGTTTTATCCAAGCACTTCCAATTGTTTACCCATTTTATCAGCATTGGGACAAACTTTAGAGTTTTGCCAGAGTACATTTCCGGTTTGCAATAAATGTTATACAAACGGTTCTTTAAAAATAACAGCACGTCACTATTTTATAAATCTTATGCAATTGACCACGTGGCATCTTGGAAAACTTAGTTGAAATTAATTTATATTATAAAGTGGTTCGGTAATGTTTCAGGTTTGTAAAAAATATTATACAAACAGTTCTTTAGAAATAACGGCACGTCACTGTATTACAAAACTTATACAATCGATCTCGTGACTTTCTGGAAAACTTAGTTGACATTAATTTACATTATAATGTGATTCGGTAATGTTCCAGGTTTGCAAAAAAATATTATACAAACGGTTCTTTAGAAATAACGGCACGTCACTGTTTTATACAACCTATACAATCGATCTCGTGACTTTCTGGAAATCTTAGTTGACATTAATTTGCGTTATAAAATTGATTCGGTAATGTGTTGATCAAGATATTCTAGTTCTTCCTACAAATGACGTTTTTTTAAACATGGGTTCACTACTGATTTAACTGCTCATTTTGTTTCGTTGAATATCAAAATGAATTTCCATTTGAACGATATTATGCTGTCAGATATTTATTTATGATATATAGTCAAGTTATACTACAATCAAAATCTTTTGGTGAGTATCATGACTGGTTTAAAGTGTAAGGACCCCACAAAGAAAGGAATTATATGAGGTTATCTTTGTCGCAGACATATATTACTATGTCAGTGATAAAAACTGATTTTGATTTTTTATTACCCACAAGGGGCGAACGAAGAGGGGATAGTGATAAAAATAATACTCCCTAACTCAACAATAAACAACAAATAAATATGAGAAGGTACAATTTGCTGCTACAAGCAGCGTTGGCATACTATATTCAAAGTTAAAACGACGTTAGGATAGCGTTCAATTTAAATGGGTGGGCAAGATATATCTCTTAAACACTCAACCCTTACATTTTCAATCAGTTAACCCTAGGTATGTACAGACAAAGCAGATATACCATCAAAACAAGTTAGCCATGTTCATCCCGTCTTTTATTCACAATTTCGTAATATATACGTGGTTTTAAATTATAGGATGATAGGATGCAATTTGAGGTAGATTTATAAATAAACATGCAACACCAACAAACCTAATACACTGTAACCATAAAACTCACGTATCTTCGCTATCTTGAATCTTCTTGAACGTGTTAATTGTATTTCAAAACTGAGTTTAAAAATGTTCAATTTCCAGAAAGAGTCATCCATACTTTCTCTTTTCTGGAGCAATATGAGACAACTCTTATAGGTATGATCTGGGCTTCATTAGCAACTTACACAACAAATAAGTTTATTTCAAATATGGAAGAATCGTTAGAATATCAAAGAAAGTGCCAGCTGTATCTATTTTTCATCCCTTAATTCCTGCGTCCATATACCGCTAAGACAAACTTTATCTTTTGCCATTCCGAAGTTAATAAAATGACGAAAAATTGATGTACGTCTTCTAAATATGAATAAAATCATAGCAGCAGATTGATACACCAAGATAACCTAGCCAGAGTCCCAATGAGAATACATTGATGAATCATATAGCTTCAGGTAAGAAAATAATAAATGATAATGGCAAATATTAACCATGTGTCAACAAAAATGTTACAATGCATCAATTTTCCATTGATGTTAAGAATTGCATCATACCTTCGTACGTATATACATACACACACCATACACAAACACACACAAATTGACACACTCAGACACAGACACAGACACACACACTCACGCTAACAGACAGTCCACACACACACACACACACACACACATGCAGATACTCATGAAGACATTATATATATATATAGCCAATAAAACATATATCAAAAAGAAGCACTCTCTAAAGAATAGAGCAGTATTTATTACAACAAAAATTAAAATCTTTTGTTGTGATATATATATATATATATATATATACAAATATACTATGCCCAAAATGGCAATTTCTGTCTGTCGATCTGTCTGTTACCATCTTGATGCCTACACGAGTGAACCAATCTTGACGAGACTTTGCATACATGTTCAACTAGCATCCAATTTGATTATACGCTAAGATTTCAATAACATACTTGTAATGAGCTCCCCAAGGGAGTTGGGCTATTGTTTGATAAAATGAGAAGGGTGCAAAGAGTGATAATGTAAGGGAAATGTAGTGGCATGGTGATCGTGGCTGATATCAGAGAACGAGGAGAACAGCGTTGTGTGACAAATACGGAGTGGCAGTGGGACGAAGGCGTTAATGTTTCCGTCATTCACGGATGTAAAAGCGACGCTGCATAAAGTATCACCCTATGTTAGGAGTGCATCCTTTCGTAAATACTTTCTCTCACACACACATGAACATACACATACCTAACTTTTGAGGCGCACAGGAAGGGAAAGAAAGATGGGTGTAAGATATACGTAGGGCGTAGGTGGTTTTTCTGCTGTCCATCGCAAAGAAACGCACAAACACACAGATACGCACACAGGCACACACACGTACACATACATACATACATATCTCTACTATATACCATTTTAAACTCGTGATTACCTGTGTGTACGTTTGTAAATTGTGTGTGTGTTTTTTTTCAATGTGCGTGTATAGAATACACGTTAGAGCTAGGCGAAACGAAACCCTTCCAAGGAGTGGCTGATAGACAGATAGATAGATCGATAGAAAGTGATAGATAGAAAGAGATAGATAGATAAAAGCGATAGATAGATAGATAGATAGATAGATAGATAGATAGAGAGAGAGAGAGAGAGAGAGAGAGAGAGAGAGAGAGAGAGAGAGAGAGAGAGAGAGA
>NC_068990.1:9420450-9421458 GCF_001194135.2 Octopus bimaculoides
ACACACACACACACACACACACACACACACACACACACACACACACACACATATTGGAGATACCAAATCTATCTACAACGTTTATTTTCTGCAAAACTTCTAGGATTTCTGGACGATATTATCTGTTGCTGTTCTTTTCCCTCCCTCATACATACCTTTTTTTTTATATATAATTTCGCCATTTATCCTTTTTCTTATTTAAGGTGAAGTTCCAGAGAAATAGATGGAAGGTTATTGTGTTGATGGTGGATGTAGCTAGGATGATGACGAAAAGGAAGACTGGAGACGTAGGTAAAGGAAGGGGTATGATGGAGCTGTTGGTATCGGTAGTTATTACTTCAACTACAGTGAAGAACACTGAACTGGAAAGAGACGAAGAGGACAAAGCTGATGGTGATATTGGTGGCAGTGGTTGAGAGGCGGGCTGCAGAGATAATGGTTCAGACGAAGATGATGATGGACTCGCCGTTGCTGGCAGTGGCAGTGACAGTGGTTTTAGTTATGGTGAAGATGACGCTGAAGATGATGATGATGATGTTGAATATTATTAAGGACAATAGTAACAGTCATTATTGCTGTTGTTGCTGTTGTTGTTGTTGTTATTATTATTATTATTATTATTATTATTATTATTATTATTATTATTTATATTATTATTATTAGTAACGCATCTGAATGTTTAATGTATATGAATTTATATAAGACTGTGCGAGTATAAGCGTATGTCTATGTATGTATGTATGTATGTATTGTATGTATGTATGTTTGTACGCATGTAGTATGTATTTTATCTTCCTTTTTTCCTCTACCGTCTGTCTTCCTATCTACGTACCTACCTACCTACCGACCGACGAACCTGTCTATCTATCTGTCTGTCTGGCTGTCTGTGTATCTATCTACATATACGTGCATCCATATTTCACACACACATATATATATACACACAAACACACACACACACACACACATATATATATATATATAGACATATACATATACATATACATA
>NC_068990.1:9421617-9423503 GCF_001194135.2 Octopus bimaculoides
ATATATATATATATATATATATGTATGTATGTATGTATGTATATATATATATATATATATATGTATGCATGTATGTATGTACACGCACACGTTAGAAGTAAGCTTGCAACAGTTGTGCATGACATCAGTCACTATATGTTAAATGTTTAATCGATCAAGGTAAGTCTACTGTAATTTTGTAGAAATGGTTTTAAAAATAGAAGTTTAATTCTTCTCTTGTTTGTTATATATTTTTATTTTCGTCTGTTTCGTTATATATAGTCATTACCTTTTGTTTCCTTATGTTTCCACGGTGTCTTTTATTCAAATTTTTCTATTATGTCTTTCAAGTTGCTTTCTTTATACTTTTAGCGGTGGAACCTTCGCTTTTGTATTTCTTTTGCAACTTTTGTTTCTTCCTTGTAATATATTATAACTTTCTTTCTGAACGAAAAATCTTGCACCGCCACCAATAACAACGTCTTTACGTTACTGATGCATAGGATTCTTCTTTTTCTTTCTCTCTTTCACTATTATAATCATTGCTACAGCGTTTATGAATAACACCACCGTCACCTTATCATGGCTACCAATAACTCCAACAGCAGCGTTAGCATTAGCAGCAGCAGCAACAGTACGGGACTTGAGCTCAGAACAAAGAACCGGAAAGAAATGCTTCTAAGCATTTTGTTCGACGCACTGACAATACTGCCAGCCCGATCCCTCGGTAATAAACATAATTGTAATAATAATAATACTTTCTACTATAGGTACACGGCCTGAAATTTTTGGAGCGGGGACTAGTCGATTACATAAACACCAGTATTACACTGGTACTTTATCGATGCCGAAGGGATGAAAAGCAAAGTCGACCTCGGCGGAATTTGAACTCAAAACATTAAGACAGACGAAGCCGCTAAGCATATTAATTGTAATAATAATATGATAATAACGATGATAATGATGATGATGATGACGATGATGATGATGATGATGACGATAATGTGATGAGAGGAAAGTAAAAATATAATTTTATTAACCGAAGGCTTTACTACATAATAATAACAATTTATGTGGAACACAAATATCAAGCTTCTTAACGAGTCCAAGACATTTCAAGTGATTTTTCAATTGTTGTGTGTGACACATTTAACGTCTCTGCAATCTCTCGCACAGTTATATGACAAACAGATTCAACTATGACTTTGATTTGGTCATCATCAACTTCAGTAGGTCGACCAGAACGTTGGTCAACTTTGAGTGAAAAATCTCCAGAAAAGAATTTTCTAAACCATTTCTGACACGTGCGTTTTGGTAAGCAATCAACACTATAAACTTCACATATCTCTTCATGAGCGTCAGCAGCTTTCTTGCCCATACGGAAAGGATAAAGCAAATATGGGAAAATGTTCATTTTTCAATTCCATGTTAAAACTGACACTGGACGAGTAGCTGCAGGCAAAATTACGCGCAATTTGCTTCTAAACTAAGCTAAGAGTAACGGCAATCAAATGTCAAAAAGAGAAAAAATATCATAACATTGACAAAAGTCATTGAAAGAAATCGTGATTCTGAGAAGAACGAAATTACAACCCAGAATATATATATATATATATATTGCTCTCAGTTGTGGTCACCACACAGTGTTAAGCGGACAGCAGAACTCGAGGCAATTCAGCGGCACTATACAAAAAAGATCGTTACAGTCCAACAGATGAACTACAGGGAGAGACTGAAGGCACTAGGTCTCTACTCCCTGGAGCGCAGGCGGGAGAGATATGTAATAATATACATATGGAAAATACTGGAAGGACTGGTGCCAAACTTTAGCATCAAGTACTACAGGAATGCCCGCACGGGTCGCCACTGCATGGTGCCAAAGGTGCCGTCCACTGCATCTCACATAA
>NC_068990.1:9423977-9424653 GCF_001194135.2 Octopus bimaculoides
TATATATATATATATATATATATATGTATACATGTATACACACACCCACACACGCACACACACATATATATATATATGCATGCTTGTATGTATGTACGAGACATAGGCGTCTAAAACATACAGGCACGTTGATACACGCGCACACACATGAATATAGTCTCGTATATTTATCCGTGAGGAAATTTTGCGGTTAATAGAATAAGTGTGCTTATATGTTCGCATGAAACCTGTATTAGCAAATATCTGAGCGCTAGTCCGCTCTTTGTGAAATTTATTTTCCTTCAGAGAATTATTCATAAAAATTGTTTGTATCCGAGTTCTGTGAAGACAGCACAGTAAATTCCTGAAACCTCCAAGTTCCGTGTCTGTTGCTTCTATACATAAACAGCACTTCACCGGGATGAGATGGAAGAATAATATAAAAAATATTTCTTAATATACATAGCACCCGATATATATTTATGTTGTAGAATTTCAGACCGAGGTATATTTACATATTTACTTGTAGTTCGTATAATAATATTTTCAAGTGTATATATAAAATTAGGCAGCAATTACATACATATACGTGTATGTGTATGTGTTTATATGTATATATATAAATATATATATATGTGCACGCGTGCGTATGTCTTTGTGTGTGTGTCACTTTCTCTGTATATATATATATATATAT
>NC_068990.1:9426560-9427153 GCF_001194135.2 Octopus bimaculoides
TATATATATATATATATATATATATGTAAAGAGATTCATATATACACATACATGCATATATCTACACGCATACATAGACTATATTTGCAACAAACAGGAGAAAAAGTACTCAATACTGAATGTAGACTATAATAATAATTATTATTATTCCCACGAAAGAACTGTTGTGTTTGAAGTCGCAGATTCACAAGCTCACTGAAACGTCATCTGAATGAAGTATTTCTTATTACACAGCACACTGTGCTACCGCGTTAAGAAGCGAGCGTATAAACGAGAAAATTTTAAGTGAACGCTCTGATCGAATGTATGTATGTATGCATGTATGTATGTATGTATGTGTGTAAGTACGTATGCATATATACATGTATGCATTTATGCATGCAAGTATGTACGTGTGTATGTATATATATGCTTATATATGTGTGTGAGTGTGTATGTATATATATATATATATATAAAAGATAATAAGAGTGAAAAAACTACAGAAGGCTTGTGTTACATGGTTAAAGTATATATTTAAATTATGTCAGAAAAATGTAAGAAAAATGTTATAAAAATGTTATAAAACCTTTTTGGTATATAAACATTGTATT
>NC_068990.1:9427583-9432923 GCF_001194135.2 Octopus bimaculoides
TCTTTGTAAGCCTAGTACTTATTCTATCGGTTTCTTTTTGCCGAACCGCTATGTTACGGGGACGTAAATACACCAGCATCGGTTGTCAAGCGATGGTGGGGGGACAAACACACATACATATATATATATATATACATATATACGACGGGCTTCTTTCAGTTTCTGTCTACCAAATCCACTCACTAGGCTTTGGTCGGCCTGAGGCTATAGTAGAAGACACTTGCCCAAGGTGCCACGCAGTGGGACTGATCCCGGAACCATGTGGTTGGTGTGCAAGCTACTTACCACACAGCTACTCCTGCGCCTCCTATATATATATATATATGGCTGATCATGTGCATTCACGCATAAGATAATTAAGACCCTCATTAATCACTAGTGAACGCAGGGCCAGTGCAAGAGACATGGCAATTAAGAAATTCTTATAAATTTCGTCTCTTAATATGTGTGTTTATTTATTTATATATTCATTTGATTATTTACTTTTAAATGTCGCATAATCTCATTTAACTTCGTGAATTCTCATTCAAAATGGAGACAGGTACGAATATTCTCTAGTGGATTACTTGAATAAGCGTGGAGACTCTCTCCACTGGAAGCGATTTGTTGTCTTGGTAATCAACAAATAAACTATTTAAATATAATCTAATATCGAACTGTAAGAATGAGTATGTTTTTATTGCTATAAATAAATATTCTTTATCTATGGTTTTACAACACAATCAATGGTATCATGCGAAGAGATCTTTACAGTTGTTCGAGAGAACCACATCCAAGTATCGGTAATTGTCTTTATTTTGGATACGAATAAGTCGTGAATTCTCGTCCAAATTTGAGACTAGCACCAACACTTCCATGTGTCACACTTGAACGTCTGCCTTGTTAACCCACAAATAAAGTATATACTTATATATACATACATAAATACACATATACATACATACATACATTTTTGGAACGTAACACACGTAATAGTCAAGAGCATACTGTATAGTTTTCTTTTATAATAATATTAACTGGAAAAAAAAAGCTAAAGCGACGAGTTGGCGCAGTCGTTACCGAGCTCAACAAAAATGCTTAGGGGTGTTTAATTTGGTTTAATCTTATGAGTTCAAATCCTGCCGGAGTCGACTTTGCCTTTTTATATAAGTGATGTAAACGTAACCCCTTTCCCTGGAACTGCTGGCCTTATACCAGCATTTGAAAACCAATATCTTTTTTACAGTCATTACTGATATCCATGTTAAATTGTAATTTTTGTTTCTTTGTGTTGTTATTGCTGTAGTTTTTCGTTTTGGGAAAAATAAAGCTCATTCAGTCCAAGTAAAAAATCAAAAAAAAAAAAAAAAACGAAAAACATTCGTGAATTATACACAGTCCCTCTAAGGCGCACATCAATAAATTCTACCCTTTTCCATACAAAGGGACTGTTAGTCTGAAGAAAGAGAAAAAGTCTTCCTAATACTGGAGATGTTTTTAAGGCAGCGGACTGGCAAAATCGTTAGCAAGTCAGGCAAAATGCTTAACGGCATTTCACCCTTATTTACGTTCTCAGTTCACATTCCGCCGAGGCCGACTTCGCCTTTCATCCCTTTGAGGTCGATAAAATAAGTATCGGTTGAGCACTAGGGTCGTTAAAAGCGATCTACTTCCTCTCCAGAAATTGCTGGCTTTGTGCTAAAGATTGAAATTTTCATTGGGGATATTATATGCATTACTGCCTAGGAGAGTGTATAGTTTATTCTGCATATTTTACCATCAATAAACAGGTAGGGAGTGTTTGAGAAAAGTTTAGCGCCAATCAGACCTTGAATATCAGTAACAGTCTAAAGTAAGAATACTAATTAGAAGAAGAAAAATCCTGCAAAGCATGAACAGCAGCAATAAAAGCAATCGCAAACACGCCTAACTGAACAATAATAACAACAGCAACCGCTGTAGCAAACGCAACACAAATGGAAATATTATATCCACTATGTACAGTGTTCAATGTCTGAACACTAAAAATAATTAATTTTGTATTGAATTTAACAACTTCAATACACAAAACGCTTCGCTCGTAGAAACAGACAACTGAGAATTCAATGGAAGGATATCTGATTGTTTTTCTTTCTTATAATGTCAATGACACAGACGTAAGGGCAGCATCCATTAATATGAACAGATCCGCCAACGGTCTACCACTGGATTTACATAATACGTACTAGCAAATCTATCCATCTTCGATGGAGGCATCAAATGAGGGAGAGAGGTCATAACAGCAGTATGTATTGAGAAATATGTAAACAGACTTGATAGCTAACTTGGTGATGTCTTAGAGAAATCACATTATTGTTAGTGATACAACATTCTATTGCAGCTATATGACATGTGTTTGCGACTAAGTGAAATGTGATGACGATTTACTCTCGAACTGAAATAGGCTTCCAGCCTATGTGTCATAAATGGTTATGTGGACCACTCCTAATGAAAGCCAGATCTTCCTTTGACCACTACATAAAAAGTTTTAAGAAAAAAAATAGCATTTAGATATACTTTTATTTTAGTTGTTTACACTGTTTTACACCTGTTTATACTCCTATACATTCAAAGTTCACAAATTTCCTTATTTGAATTATGAATCATATTCCTTTCGATAATATCAATATGATTACAAACCTTCTTTGTAGACGATATTTTGTTTGATTGACACTAATTTCCAAATTACTGGAGTTCGTTGTTCTACTCATAGTGACGTATAACTGGCCGTGTGTAAATATGGGAGTGGGTAAAAATACACCAACAAGATCTAAATTCTGGCCTTGTGTCTTGTTTGCTGTGAATGCGCGCCTTGTTTGCTGTGAATGCGCGCTTTGTTTGCTGTGAATACGCGCCTTGTTTGCTGTGAAGGGTTGCAAAAAATCAAGCTGGGACTTACCTCTCACTGTTCTACGCAAATGATATCTGAATGTTCTGGAACCATCAGTTATTTTGACTGACAAAACTGAGATGTAAACGACAGCCGCTTCAATTAACCGTTTCGAATCCTGCTCGAGACTGACACACTTCATTAACCACCAAATAATCACACCCACTATATACTGACACACACTTTTCCCATTTTATTTCGATACTAACCGTCCTCACGACCCCCTTCGTATCTACTATGAGGCCACGAACTATACGATGAAAATCCTGAGTTACTGGTGGTCAGTGAATTTTTAATAAAAATGCGAAGGTGGTTTATCAATTCAAAAGTCTATATTCACGAAATAATCATACTTTCTGATTTTCTTTAATGCTAAAAACCTTCCTGACGACCGTCTTTGTAATCGTAAAACATCGTAACCAATGGTCCAGTCGTCTGGCCGTGAAGGGGGAACAAACAAAGAGACGGACAGACAGACAGACGGACATAACGCCCATTATAGTAAGATAGCAAATCTGCCCATCTACAATGGGAAATAAAGAGATAGTATCGCAAATCTAAACTCTCTAAATTCACGAATTATACGGAAGGGAGTAGGAATCCAGATTTAATCCTCGTCGCCAGAATTTTAACAAAAGAAATCAAAGGTGATTTATTAATACAAAACTCAATATCTACTAGATAGTTATACTTTTTCATATTTTTTTCGCTAAAAAGCTTCCTGATTACCTTCGTTGTAATCCCGAAAAGCATCGTGACCATTGGTCCAGTCATTTGACCGTGAAAAAGGAACAGACAGACAGATGGACATAACGCCCGTTATAGTAAGATAATGCCTTGCAATGGAATCGAACTCGAAACCACATAATTGTGAAACGAGCTATACTGTAAAGATATTGATTTTAAATTTTGGCGCAAAGCCAACAATTTCGGGGTAAGATGGTAAGTCAAGTACATTGATCCAACTGGTTCTTATTTTATCAAAGGCAACCACGGCGGAATTAGAACTCAGAACATAAAGATGGACAATATGCTGGTAAGCGTATTGTCCGGCATGCTAACGATTCTTCCCGCATGCCGCCTCATACAGTAAAGATAGTGATTTCAAATTTTGGCACAAGGCCAGCAAGTTCGTAGGGTGGGTAAGTCGGTTGATGGACTCCAATGTTTAATTGGTACGTATTTTATCGACCCCGAAAGGATAAAAGGCAAAGTCAACCTCGACGGGATTTGAACTTAGGGCGAAAAGTTCAGACAAAATACCACTAAGCATTTCGCCCGGCGTGCTAACGATTCTGCCAGCTCTCCGCCTTATATAGTAAAGATATTGACAAATGAATATAGTGTGTGGCTCTCGTTCATAAGATGCAATGACGCTATCAAACTGAGCGGTCTCTATGCGCAGAAAAAAATAACGTTTGCTTGATTTACAAATTTTTGCTTCAGGAAAAACTACCTCTTCTCAAGAAAAAAAAAAAAAAAATTGAATCCATATACAGAATTGGATCTTATTTGTGAAGGATAAGTGAGAACGTTATTGGTTGTTTTAAACGAAATGTTACATTACGAAGAAATAGATAAATAAACATGATTTTAGGAATAGATTGAAAATAAGAATAGTATTGGAAAGAAAATATATAAAAAATGGGATGAGCTTCGATTTATTTTAGTTTTTGAATGAGTTGCATGATTGAAAAGATATCGTTTGAATGCATGGAAATTTTGTTTTGGAGAATGAATAGGAGGAAACCGAGTTTAAATAGCGAAATGCTAAGGGCACTTATTGCCAAGAGAATATTGATTTACAAGTTGTATGAATAAAGGCTGAAAGCTAAAGAAGTTTGAAACCCCTTCTTCATAAAACGGAAAATAAACAAACAAAACAAAAACAAACATGCAATAAACAAGAGCAAAACAAACAAAAAAAAATGTCTAGCAATGGAATGCAAACAACTCCTTCCTCCGATAAACGGAAGAAAACAAATAGGAAAAATATCGGCAAAAATCAAGTAGATCAGATTGATAATTTTATAATATATAACTGGGAATTGTGGCGGGGGAAAAAAAAAACCCATTCGATTTATCAATGGGATATTGGTTTCCTAGTTATGTTCTTTTAGTTATGGATTTTATAAACTATGGCAGATGACACTGAAGAGTATTTTAATATCTCTCCAAGTAAACACAGAACGCTGCTGGACGAATCAATAGCGTACCAGGAAGCTATTATGAGGGTCACAAGTTCAAATACTAAGAATGCATTCTTGAAGAAAATACTTACGTAGCTTGTGGTGGGTGAGTTTAACTATATATATATATATATATATACATATATGTATGTATGTATGTATGTATGTATGTATACACATATATATAAAACTTTTACTTGTTTCAGTCTTTAGACTGCCATGCTGGGGGCAGCGCATTGAAGA
>NC_068990.1:9433088-9434934 GCF_001194135.2 Octopus bimaculoides
TATATATATATATATATATATCAGTTTCTTTGTACGAAACTGAAAGAAGAACAAGTGTCTTCTACTATAGCCTAGGGCTGGCTGACCAAAGCCTTGTGAGTGGATTTGGTAGACGGAAACTAAAAGAAACCCGCCATATGTATAGTAAGCCCTCGACTATCGCGGGTGTTACGTTCCAAAATCCCTTGCGATAGGAGAAAATAATGTACTGTGCATTTAAAAAAAATCATTTTTATAATAATATATATTTATTTTATTATAAATGCAAAACAACACCACACACTCGCCTCCCGAGTTTCGATCTCCATACAGTATGTGCGATTCTTTGTTTACTTATCTACGATACACTATTTATTTTCTTTTAATATATTTTAAGAATAAATAAATATGAATACAGTGCTGTACTGTATTCTTATTTATTAATCTCTTAATTTATTAAGTTTTAGGCGTGAACATGCTTATTTTACCATAGAAATAATTAAAATCTAAAAGAACATAAACACCTATCGGCCGCAGAAATCTGCGATATAAATTTACATATATTAACCAGAAAAATCCGAGATGTTCTGAAGACGCGATAGGTGAACTGCGATATTGCGAGTGATTACTCTATGTATAAACACATATATGTATATGTATCTATGTATATGTATCGTCCTTGTGTCTGTGTTTGCCTTCCACAACCGCTTGACAATCGGTGTTGGTGTGTTTACGCTCCCGTAACTTAGCAGTTCGGCAAAAAAAGGCCGTTAGAATAAGTACCAGACTTTAAAAAAAAACACTAGTGTCGATTTATTCGACTAGAATTCTTCAAGGCGTTGTCCCAGTATGATGTCCGTCTAATGACTGCAACAATTAAGGATAAAAGATATAGAATTATTTCAGCCAGAAAAGACACAAAAATGAACTTACCTCAGCCGGCGAAAATATTATCGTAATTAGTATCATGTATTTTAATTTACTTTGTTTATTTGATTGAATTGGTCTCCTTTTCTAAGCTCTAATACCAAATACCACCAAATTTACTCCTGATCCCCATAACGTATCAATAACATAGAAACGAACAATATACTAGAGTTAGCTCAACTGATTTCATTACCCTTGTGGCAAATGTTAGTCTTGTGGCTAGTCAAAAATAAATCAATATCTATAATTTTTATCTACATTAAAAACCATTTAGTTAAAAGGTAAGCACTTGGCTGACCGAGTCTGCGATCCGCTTTCAGTTTTAGTTAAAATATTCTCATACGCCGCACCACTAATACTCTTGATAAAGCCATGAATTTGATATTCCAATCCAGTCTGCTACAAACGTGTAATGCCGTGGTCTAGGTGAGAAATAATTTTTTAAACTCATTTGATGATGTGTTCGTCTGTTATATCTAAAATGCACCGGAATGGAAAAATAAACATCGAACATTTTATCTTTAGTTTTAATGCATTAAACAATTCGTTTTATCGTGTTTGAGGCCTTTATCTTTAACGCATTTCTATGATTTATATATTGACTTATTTGACTAGATGCTCTTCATTAGATTCCAATTAATTATAAAGAGTTCGTGATTAGCGATATTATTGGTATTATATAAAGCGTAGCTTGCTGTCTTTAAAAATTCCTAATTATAAATAGCGGAATACATGATTTCATTTCAATAGCGAAAGTGAGTGTCTTATTATATTTAAACATTCAATCATAGAATCATCTCTTAGATGTGTATTTAATCACACATGTTTGCTTTCTACCCAGTATTTCTCTCTACCCTCCCCCTCTCTCAATATATATATATATATACATATATACATACACACACACACACACACACACACACACACACACACACACACA
>NC_068990.1:9436148-9441148 GCF_001194135.2 Octopus bimaculoides
ATAATAAATTTTTTCAGTTCTATATTTAAGAGATGTAGAATTATGTACATAATTTACATTATTTACATTTGACGGATATTTGTCCTCATCTTGTTTGCTGTTAACAAAACGTTTCGGCTGATATACCCTCCAGCCTTCATCAGGTGTCTTGGGGGAAATTTCGAACCTGGGTTCTCATTCCTGAGGTATATTTAGGTGTTGTTGTTATAGCGTATTGGTTAAGAGCGCGGGCTACTAGCCCCAAGATTACGAGTTCGATTCCAGGCAGCGACCTGAATAATAATAATAATAATAATAATAATAATAAGAAGAAGAATATGGAACAATATCTTAGGAATGAGAACCCAGGTTCGAAATTTCTCCAAGACACCTGATGAAAGCTGGAGAGTATATCAGTCGAAATGTTGTGTTCACAACAAACAAGATGAGGACAAATATCCGTCAAATCTAAATAAATTCTTTATTTAGTAGAATTATCTTTGCTTCCAGAGAGTAGTCTAATTGGCTAGTTGAGACTAATACTAACCCCAGATGAGAAGGGGAGATAATGCCAGGAATCAAAAATCCTCCAAAAACTAACATATTGTTAAGGAAAAGAATTTCTGATTGTTTGAAGCTAGGGGGACAGTTGTGAACATCTTCTCCACACACCTACCTACATGCATCCTAATAAAAACTTACACATGGTGAATATTCCCTACCTTCTCTGCTTTGATTTGCGAATCATTAAACTATTTGTACAACGTATAGATATATTCAGTGAAAAAATTCACAGAGCTTATGTCAACTGAAACTCGTACACCTATACTGCATGACACAAAAATAATGCAGTAACTTACGGAAAGAAACAATTCGTGATGAATACGGAAAATGAATGAAGAATTTTTGCACGTAAAATTCACGTAAGCATATATAAACGCATACATGCATACATACATAATACACACATACATACACACAGACTAACTCAAACACTTACTCACTCACTCTCATACACAAAAAATATCAGACATGACTATTGTTCGAGTGTAATCTTTTTTAGGAAGGATATTTTATATTTCTTTATGAATAGTTTTTAGTTTGTAATAATGTTTCTTAATCCATTAATCCATAAACCTTTCAAGACATTCCCGCTAGATCATCAGCATGAAATGATGGAAATTGTGGTGTGTTTTCCGCGCGCTTTGCAGTAGGTCTCAAAGGATCACGAATATAGTGCTATAAATAATAATATCTGAACACCGATTTATGTTACGTATGATATATTTTTATGCTTATTTTTGGTTTATATTATGGCTTTAGTAAAGAATGTGTATGTATCTTTTCTCGTTTTAATGGAATTCTATATATAAAATTGTAGTGCGGTGTCCGGTTTAGAAATTTCGGTCATATAGCGTACAACTTTAATGCTTACTATTATATTGATTTCAAACTTTGGCACAACGCCAGCAATTTTTGGCAGTGGGGCTAGTTGATTATATTGATCCCAGTGTTCAACTGGTATTTTTTTAATCCACGCCAAAGGATGAAAGGCAAAGTCGATCTCGGTGGAGTTTGAACACAGAACTTAAAGACGGACGAAATGCTGCTAAGCATTTTTCAGGCGTGCTAATGATTCTGCCAGTTCGACGCCTTCACGTTTAGTATTATATTGGTTGATTGAAGAATGTTTTATCTGTTGCTATTTTTGTGCTTTATTGTTGATTAGTATGATTTTCATTCTGGTGTTTTGGTATTGTTTTCATATTTGCCACACTATACACAACATGTATGTTGAGAACATATTAATTACGACGGACATGCACAAACATGCGAAAATGAGTTATTTTAAAATTGAAAGTCCCAAACAAGGTGAAAAGCCACTTAATGTGAGGGACTATGAAGAAGAAATTAAGACGAGAGGAATGAATTTGCTTTAGACTTGAAAGTGTTCAAGTCATTTCGAAAATAATTCCATGCTTACATTTATAATAGAGCATCATTTTAGCCTAAATTCAGACCATAAAAAATCTCGATTCTTAGATATGAATAGAGGAATAAAGAATGCCACAAAGAACGCCACAGCATATAGAAAATGTGCAAAGATAGAAAAAACACTTATATGTGTTATTTTTACTGTTGAGTTCATGTGATGTTCTTAATTATTCATTACTCATTAACATGTATTGTTTGAATGTTTCCCCACCGCACTGGAAGATCATTTGGATTGAGCTTATTCTAGTTCTTCCATCTTTTCGTCTAACAGATAGTTTCACTGACACCGTTAATGGGGGAATTTTCGAGGGTTGCTGAATATCTTAGTTTTATATTTAACTTCTAGATTTCCTCGTATGTCCAATGAATTCCAAATATTGGTAATAGCACTAATACTTTAAAGCGTTATGGGATATTGATTTATGGAATGTAGATAACTCTGATATCCAATGTTTTAGGTGGGTAGGTGAAATAAGCAATCCATTTTTGTAATGTGTTAACGTTTCGATCGGTCTCTCATACTACCATTTGGTGGCAAATGATAATCACAACCCAATAAAGCTGTACATTCAATGTATAAAAAAACTGGAAGATACCGTTTGAATTAGGCGTTCTTTATCATCGAGGCAGTAAGTTTTCTAACAATTCCTACTATAAACAGTATTTCGTTTAATGATTTATTGATGCAAATAAAGCAGTTCACCTTGAATTTATCTACAAGCTGCTTTTCTATTTGTTAGAATTCTTCAATCATTTATAAATGGTTTGTACGCAAGTCCCTATAATGGCGGCAGTCCTATCTCTGTGTTATTGCTATTATTGTTGCTTTGGTCGTTCTTTATCTTTTCTAACAATTTATTGATAGCATATCTACTGGGCTGTTGTTTCTGTTATTTGCTATGAATATCTGAGAGCTGCTTTGCAGCGTATTTCCTCTCAGTAAACATAGCTTGCTGCCGCAGTAGCAAGCTACTGAAATATGAATAGTTGCGATATTTAACATCTCAATTGCTTTACATCTTCACATAACCGAAGGTTTTTCATTTTGATTTTGCTTTGTATCATTAACACGTCTTGAATTAGTTAAATCGAGTCCACAGCAAATTCTTTTGAGAGCTCCGTGACCTGCGATAGCCATCTTTTATTGCTGGCTTAGCCGCATCATATAATGCACTAATCCATATCTTATTTATCAGTTTAATTACTCTGGTTTCACATCTGAAGAAGACAACTATTTGTAATTACATTTCACTGTCTCTAAACAAGATGACCATTATTTTTACGAGCATAGAATTAAAAGCTTTAGGGAGAGAGTTCATTACACGAAAGAATTTATAGTCTCTTGCGGCACTATGATTGACTTAATACCAAGTTGGTTACGTATGTATGTATGTATGTCCTGGGTATAACATTAAACTACATCCGGTGGCGAGGCTCCAGTTTGAGAGTTCTGGCATTGTTGCAGAGCGTGGAGTTACCCTTAATTACTTTTACTCCTAGGTCCGTTCCGACCCCGAACTGTATTACTTATCAGGGTCCCATATATGGGTTAAACAGATTTCCTATGGATTGAGGAAGCTCCTGTTATTGTTGACAAAACCATAGGGGGTGGTAGTTCTTCCGTTAGATACTATGACAAAAACTTGAAGTCAAAAGAGTACTCGTTATCATGCAAAGATTTTGCCACTTAAATTCAATGATATTCCGATCTCTCCCCATTATTTCATTTCTTTGTCCGTTTTGTATTGTATAAAGTTATACGGCGATGGAGGTGTGACGTGAAAAGTCATTGCTGCGCTCATGCAGAGATGAAAGTAAATTAGATCAATCAAGCTGAATGTGAAACGGCTATCATTCGTTGAAATGACGCAATCATGTATGTATGTAAGTATGTATGTATGCATGCATGTATGTACTTCTCTTTTTAATGTAAAATAAATTTTGACCGGCCACCTATTTTAAATCTTAAGAAGATCTTGCTGATTTTTATAATCACAGATATCATGATCATTTGTAGCGAATGAATTAAGAATTTGCATTCTCTGTATGTATTTGTGAGTTACTCTGTTACTGCTGCTAAATATTATATATTAATGAGATGTCAGTGTTATTTTCATTTTTGCGTAATTTAGACGACAATATATTCACCGCACTCTGTACACACACACAAGCATTTTGTATTAATTGACGGAAAAATACATATCGTTATTATATTGATTTTAAATATTGGCACAAGGCCAGCAATTTCAGAGATATTTTCAAGTCGATTACATCGAGCCCAGCGTTCTGCTGGTTCTTATTTTATCTACACTGAAATGATAAAAGGCAAAGTCAACCTCAGTGGAATTTGAACTCAGAACATAAAGACGGATGAAATTCCACTAAGCCCGGTGTGTTAACGATTCTGCCAGCTCGCCGCCCTAACTCAACGCCACTATATTACTGATGCTTAATTTTGGTCAAATCTGCTTCTCTAGCTACTTTATATTTCAACTGTAAGGGCACAGGACCTTCAGGCAAGTTGCTCGTGGAAATTGATTGGGTTTGCACATTTATATTTACAAGCTTCATTCCAGCAGTTTTGAAACATTTCCAGGATAAACTTTTATTAATTTCGAAGAAGTACGAAACTCTAACCACCCTCAAAGTATGATCCTTTGACTTCAATGCTCTTGTAGCGCTCCAGCAAATTCACGAAGGTTCTATAGAAGTCCTCCCAACCGAAGATATCGAGGACCCTTGTCACAGCCTCCTTTATTTTTTAAACTACTACACTTGAAGGTCTTCTTCAGTTTGAGGAAGTCACAAGAATTAGAAAGTCACAAGAAGCAAAGATCTGGACTGTAGGGAGGGTGAGAGACAGTTTTGATGCTTATTTCTGTCAAGTAGTTAGTTATCAAGATTTTCGTCACTGAGCAACCTGGGGACTAACTTCACACAAATATCTTGCATGTTCAGATCTTCGTGAATAATTCTGTGTTCAATTGCCACAACTCCAAACTGTATGTTTTTGTCATTATAGATAC
>NC_068990.1:9443925-9445138 GCF_001194135.2 Octopus bimaculoides
TATATAAATATATGTATATATATATGTATCTATCTATCTATCTATCTATCTATCTATCTATCTATCAATCTATGTTTTAAGACGAGTTCAGACCTGATCAGCTACTTACTGAAGGACATTATTTATTTTTCTCCGCCTTTGATCCATCGTTCTGGTTGACTGGCCTCCTGAGTACGACATTTATTTATCATATGTCCTTATCACTTATTGTTGTTCGGCAGGAGTCCAGCATTCCGGTTCACTAATTCGCTTAGGACATCATTTGTTTATCTGATGTTCTCTTGTTCTTTTTCCAAATTTTCCTAACATTCTAGTTGGTCAGGTCGTGGGTGACACCAGTATATCGAATCTCAGAGTAAGACCGTTACCTGAACTTTTGTTTAGCAATTCTTATTTTTGCTCCTTCAAGTTGCTTTGTTGAGTCGAATATTTATTCATAGCATTGTATTGCTAGAAAGTATTTAGTTCTGGTTTATTGTTCTTAATAAACATAGGTTCCATATTTAATCGAAATAAAGCCGAGGCGTTCGCGATGCTTTGATACAAAGGGAAAATTTGATATTTGGGATGTCTGTTGAGAAAAGATCTCGAGGTTTATACGCGGATATTTTTTCTAATCATGGGAGCTCGTATCTGTTCGTGGTATACTGTTATTATTTGCGTCGGAATAAAGCCCATTTCCCCCATGCAGTCTACAACAGAGCTACCATATTTGATAACATAAATTAAACTTCTTGAAGCACACGTTATATAACTTTTTATGGTAATTATCCTGATTTAAATTCCTATGTCACGTTTTCCTTGAGGTTGATGCAAATTCCGAATTAGGACTTCACTTTTGGATTATTCGGGTTGTATTTCTTGTGGGTAATTCAGCATTGGTAATTAAGCCCTTTAAAGACTAAAAATCGTATTTCACTATTAATTATTTGGTGTGTTTTGAGTGTTATTTTCCTTCATGGGTCATTAATCGAAAGAGGGATATTCTGCAGGATGTTATATAATTCTTTGTTTCCTGAGTATAGGATTCAGTTGGATCTTCTGACAGTGATGAAGTCTATATAAAATGATATAAATGACGTACGCGGTTACACGTGCGCATGCATACACGCTCGAGCGCATACACATATATTTATTATATATACATATAGATGAATATATGCATACATAGGCATATACGTATGTATATATATATATATATATATATATATAT
>NC_068990.1:9445710-9446188 GCF_001194135.2 Octopus bimaculoides
GAACGTTTTTTATTGCATGTTATGAACTGCCATCAATTATATTGTCTTAAAAATGTACATAAATTCAAATAAGTGTACCAAAACATCACCATACTACTACTACTACTACTACTACTACTACTACTACTACTACTACTACTGCTACTGCTGCTGCTGCTGCTGCTGCTGCTACTGCTACTACTACTACTACTACTACTACTACTACTACTACTACTACTACTAACTGAATGTGGGAAAACTCCTAAAAACATTATCCACTTCAATAATTTGAAATATGATTGAAAGTCCAACTGTTTTACTGAACAGACATACAATGTTTCCCATTAATTAATGTTGCTGAAACGTCCTCTCTTGGTAACTTGTCAATAAGAGAATAAAAGTTAACTCCACATAACCGTCTAACTAAACTCTACTTACTTTGTCAGTCAAATTACATGTGTGTGTATGTACGCATATGTATATATATATATATATATAT
>NC_068990.1:9446198-9448892 GCF_001194135.2 Octopus bimaculoides
AACAAACAATTAAAGATGGAGGAGACAAAATGTTAAAAGCTTGATAACATTTTAATCCATGCATACGAATCTCTATTAGAAATCAAACTTTGGAGTCCCCAAAGTAAAATTGTTCTAATTGAATCTACCCTTTCCTTCTGTCTTTCTCTCTCTCATATATATATATATATATATATATATATATATATATATATATCAAATTGATCGATTTGCGTAAAAAGGTCAACAAGAAGAGTACTCCATCTCATGAGAATCCAATATTAATGTATGCGTTTCACTCCACATGTATTACACGCGCTACTAATAGCTTCACGGACATTGCAGGTACGTTCATCAGGCGCCGATTATTCTATGAAAGCAACAAGTTTAAATAGAGGACCGGGTAAGAAGCGATGCTAAAGTAAACCATATTTAATGGAAGATTCTACTACATATCAGCTATCAAACCGAACCGATGCAGAGCGTTCAAATGAATTTAAATCGAACAGACATAAAGGATAAAGTAAAATGATAAGGTTATAAATTATAAAAATTATAGAAATTTAATTAGATTATAAATGTGTCAATATATAACATATGAAAATATATATAGATGTACAGATAATCGAAAGGCTATACAAATATATACAAATACACAAGCTATATACAATGCATAAATTATACAAGTGCATAAAAATATAAAATGTATATAAATTGCGTAAAATAATAAGTGGGAAAACTCTATGGTCTGTTATAAATGTTTACAATTGTACTATATAAAAATTAAAATTACATGGTCTGTTATAAATGTTTACAATTGTACTATATAAAAATTAAAATTACAAAAGGAAGAAAGGATGAAAAAAGTATATTGTAAATATAAATATAAGATATAAATCGACACAATGAAAGAAGAAACTATATCTATATTCTTAGAAGGTAGAAAAACGACCAATCAATCGAGAATCGGTGGAATCTTTAAGCTATATTTAGGCATGTGTTTACATCCACAAAAAACTCTGACCTTGAGTTCAATATCGAGTTCGGAATCTCGGATCTAAATAAAATCTGCGCCCTTTCGGCGGAGGAAAGCATACATCATTAGATCCATTCGTGTATGGTTTAGACCGTTCTATGATCCTCCATTTGATCACATATGGTACATTTTACTCTTTCATGGCCCAGATGTAGCTCACCAACTTTGTGGTTTTGCTTTTCTTACTGTCGGCGAATGATACCATGTGGTTAGCGTAGCATTAAAAAAAAAGTCCTTCATATAATCCGATGTATGTTCTTTTATCGGTTATGTCACTGCTATTAAGGGTTGCCGAAACCTCTGCTCCGTATATAATGAACTTCATCATGCACTGCTGGCCCAGCGGACAGACCTAAGAGCATGAGAGCGCAGCAGAGGGAAACCCAAGTCACTAGACAGACTTTCAGTTTCAGTTTCAATAAAAATACCGCATTCTCATTCATCATGCATAAACCAACGTACGTCGTGCATTGTCTTGCAAGAGAATTGGCCTCTCTCTATTGACCAATCTCAGTTGTTTAATTGCAAGTTCACTTATCATTTCATCCAACTGGTTGATATATACATCCGCTGTAACTGACCTGCCAAGTCTTATGAAGTTGAAGTGGATAACACCAGCGCTGGACCACGAAACAGACATCACTAGCTTGTTTTTGGTGAATATTCTTTTTTGGATTGTGTTTTGGCACTTCGTCTCTATCCAACCACCGTGCAGAGCGCTTGCTATTGTTAAAAAGAATCCATCTTACATTACACGTAACAATATGATGCAAAAATGGCTTGCTTTTATACCGTGACAGCAAAGAACAGCAAGTTCCAAGACGACGTGTCGTTTGATGCTCGTTCAGTTCGTGTGGTACCCACTTGTCGAGCTTCTTTACCTTACCAGCTTGTTTCAAATGGTCCAATACAGTTGGACTCGAAACATCAAACTTTGCTGCTAACTCATGCGTAGTTTGAGATGTATCCGCTACCACTACAGTTCCCAGCTCATCATTATCCACGTTGTTCTCAGGTTTACCACTATGCTGATTTCCAAGGGCAACGACACCAGACAGGAACTGCTCAAACCATCGACGTACAGTGCGCTCATTCGCCACATCTGCAACAGACATATCTCATTGATGCTTCGAGCTGGCTGGAATGCATTGGTTCTACGGCAGAACTCATATTCATAACAAGAATTTTTTATCTGTTCATGGGTTTACAAAAATTGCTTTACAAGAGAAAACTAACAATATAATCAGACGCCATGAATTGCATTTCGAAAAGTGATAATGTAACTCTTCAATGTTGTAAGAGAAAGAATTTCCAGGAAAAAAACATTTGAGTTAACGATTGTCAAATTTAGTGCAGAAGAAAATCGGACATTTTATTCTTAATGACCTGATACATACACACATACATACATACATACACGGTCGTACGTTCAGGCAAAAGCAACGGACGAAACTCCGCGGCTTTTAGCTCGAACGGGCGTACGTTCAGGCAAAAGCAACGGACGAAGCTCCGCGGCTTTTAGCTCGAACGGGCGTACGTTCGGGTAAAAGCTACGGACGCACGTCCCTAGCTTTTAGATCGAACGGGCGTACGTTCGGGCAAGACCTACTGACGCAGCTCCGTAGCGCTTCGGCGGAGCGGGCGTGCGTTAAGACAAGAGCAACGGGCGAAGCTCCGTA
>NC_068990.1:9449466-9450350 GCF_001194135.2 Octopus bimaculoides
CGTTAAGACAAGAGCAACGGACGAGGCTCCGTAGCGCTTCGGCGGAACGGGCGTACGTTAAGACGGGAGCAACGGACGAGGCTCCGTAGCGCTTCGGCGGAACGGGCGTGCGTTAAGACAAGAGCAACGGACGAGGCTTCTAGGAGAGAAGAAATAGAGAGAGAGGAGAAATATGAGGAGGGAAAAGAGGAAGCAAGGAGGATAACGGAATATGAGAAGCAAAGAAAGCAACCGACTGGATGGTATTCAAAAACGTCTGGTTATTTTCCCTCAGAAACTACCCGCGTGTTGTCTATTGTCTATATATCGCAGTTTACATACTTAAATATATGTATGACTTTTCCAAATGCTACTGTGTATGAATTATACGTACCGTAGAATTATATCCATCTCATTCTTTCAACAAAATGTGAAACAGAAAACTTGCGATGTAGTCAATTTTTCTAGGAGGTTAAAACAATATGCTTCAATAGAATAGTCATGCACAACATTTTAAATCACATGTCTGTACAGGGTATCCCAGAATTAACTATTTCAGTGAAATAGGATAATTTTATTAAAAAAACTTGCCCTTATTTATGTTTGTCATGGTTAATGTAGTGGAGGCGCAATGGCCCACTGGTTAGGGCAGCGGTCATAGGATCGTGGTTTCGATTCCCAGACCGGGCGTTGTGAGTGTTTGTTGAGCGAAAATACCTAAAGCTCCACGAGGCTCCGGCAGGGGATGGTGGAGAACCCTGCTGTACTTTTCCACCACAACTTTCTCTCACTCTTACTTCCTGTTTCTGTTGTACTTGTAATTTCAAAGGGCCAGCCTTGTCACACTGTGTCACGCTGAATATCCCCGAGAGTTACGCTAAGGGTACACGTGTCTGTGGAGTGCT
>NC_068990.1:9450395-9452214 GCF_001194135.2 Octopus bimaculoides
TGCCCTTATTTATGTTTGTCATGGTTAATGTAGTGGAGGCGCAATGGCCCACTGGTTAGGGCAGCGGTCATAGGATCGTGGTTTCGATTCCCAGACCGGGCGTTGTGAGTGTTTGTTGAGCGAAAATACCTAAAGCTCCACGAGGCTCCGGCAGGGGATGGTGGAGAACCCTGCTGTACTTTTCCACCACAACTTTCTCTCACTCTTACTTCCTGTTTCTGTTGTACTTGTAATTTCAAAGGGCCAGCCTTGTCACACTGTGTCACGCTGAATATCCCCGAGAGTTACGCTAAGGGTACACGTGTCTGTGGAGTGCTTAGCCATTTGCACGTTGATTTCACGAGCAGGCTGTTCCGATCAACTGATACCCTCGACGTCGTAAGCGACGGAGTGCCAACAGCATGTTTAATGTGTATTAAAATTGTATATACTTTTGAATTTGTTAATAATTAATAATTTTAATGTTTTTTTAATGATATTATTTTCGTTCCTATCGGATTCCACTTGTCTTTCCACAACAGCTGATTTCATTTTGACTCCAGTCATTTTCTCTACCCCCATCCCCAGGATGGAGTAATAGCTTACTTGAACTTAAGGAACTTCTGGAATGCTTCAAAATGCATTTCGCAAAGTTATGGATAGATTTGAAATTTTCAGGGTTAAAGTTTTGACATAAGATTTATTAATCTATTTGCTTTGGTATAATAATTAAGTACGAAACAAAAATTCTGTCAGTTTAAAAAAATTCTCCCTATTGCATTGAAACAGAGAGTTAATTCTGGGACACCCTGTATACAATAATATACATTATAAGTAAAAATAATTTAATAGAACTGCCTTGAGTGGTACAGTAAAAATTATTGAATGAATACACATTGACAACGTTTGTATTGTTGTGTAATTCACGAAAAAAATATGTATTTTAAGCTGTGTACACGATGGAATACGCTAATTCTTCAAGATCTTTCTCTGATGATTAGAAACGAATCTCATCAGCCTTATATTTCACGCCCCCGTTTTGATAAAATATGTGGCGCGAACATATTGTTTACTTTTCATGGCAAAGATAAAATGTATATTCACAAGAAAAAATACACTTTGCATTACATTTTATACACACTCGCGCACACATAGATATATGCACATACAATACATTCAAGTATTGTATATATGCATATAGATGCAAACGTGTATATGTATATTTACACGTACACATATATAATTATATATACATATATCATTATACATACATACATACATACATATATATATATATATATATATATATATATATATATATATATGTACTAATATACATATGTATAAATATATGTATGAGTAAACATGTGTTGGATACGAAATAATATAACCAAATCAATGTTGTGTAATAAAATTCTTCCTAGATTCATCTGAATGCTTCCTTCATATTCACATTGACATAATGAAAACAAATTTATATTAATATTTCTACATTTTATTATCGCCTTGTTCGTTGTTCCTTGTTGTTCACTACAGTTATAGTTTGGCATCATTATCGGTTTGATAGATTAGGTTTCTGTTATGATTAACTTTGACAGCACAGAAAGCAACAATCTCATTAATAAAGTTAATAAATTGCAACTTCTTTTATTTATCTCCCTTGGTTTCGTTGTATCCTGTTTTGCTGATATGTTTCCTTTCATAAATCTATTCTATAAGTTTTATACTTTTTCTTTACTACTCATGTCCTTCTAAATATAACTCATATGAGATTTATTTGTGAGGTAATACATACATACACACATACATACATACATGTATATATATATATATATATATA
>NC_068990.1:9453341-9454092 GCF_001194135.2 Octopus bimaculoides
TATATATATATATATATATATATATATACACACACACGCACACACACACACACGCACAAATGGCTTTATTCAATTTCAAAATCCACTCACAAGTCTTTGGTCGGCACGAGGCTTCAGTAGGAGATACTTGCCCAAGGTGCCACGCAGTGGGAACTGAACCCAGAACCATTTGGCTTGGAAGCAAGCTTCTTAGTGCACAACCGCACACATACAGATATATACATGGCACACAACACTCACACCCACATATCCAATGTTGAGTGTTTCTTTCACCCCTCGAACTTTTTAAGACCGAAAGGGATTTTCCACACAATATTTACACGCTATTCTTCCTAGCGCTTCAATGTGCTTCAAAATTCCCTGTCTCTAACAAGAATTTTACACAGATACACACATACCTATATGAATTATTATCCTATACTCAAAGTATTGCTTTTGGATACTTTCTGCTTAGCCACACAACACTTAAATGGAAATGGATATATATTATTTCTTACCATGGATATATATTATTTCTTACCATGGATATATATTATTTCTTCAAACTTTTTTAGCCTAGGTTTGAACCAACGCTCATCTATGCCAGTAACTTTTTTAAACAGCATCTTTTTCATATATTTTTAAATAGAATTCGATTGACTCCACGGAAATTCATCCTTTTCTCTAACGAGAAATTTATAGATTTTGTGTGTGTACAAATATATATATGCACACACACATACATACAAACACAAATATACATATATAATAT
>NC_068990.1:9454522-9459982 GCF_001194135.2 Octopus bimaculoides
CGTTGTGAGTGTTTATTGAGCGAAAAACCTAAAGCTCCACGAGGCTCCGGCAGGGGATGGTGGAGAACCCTGCTGTACTCTTCCACCACAACTATCTCTCACTCTTACTTCCTGTTTCTGTTTTGCCTATATTTCAAAGGGCCAGCCTTGTCACACTGTGTCACGCTGAATATACCCGAAAACTACGTTAAGGGTACACGTGTCTGTGGAGTGCTCAGCCACTTGCACGTTAATTTCACGAGCAGGCTGTTCCGTTGATCGGTTCAACTGGAATCCTCGACGTCGTAAGCGACGGAGTGCCAACTACAACAAATACATTCATGAAACAATAAGATATTTTAAACTGTTTAAATAATCATATTTTATATATTCATTTATCTATCTGTCTATTAATACAATATTATTTTGGACGTATATCTTCTGTAATGATTTTTGATGTAATTTTTCCTGCTCTTACTTTATAATATGGAAATGGAGAATTATAATGTGGCAAACGTTTCACAGCTTAACCAGAACACGAGAGTAGTTTCTTTGAAACTGAAAGGAGAAATCAAGAGCAAGCAGTGTTTGCCATTGTGTTGAAATTCCGGTTTAAATGAGAGTGAGCTGTTTCTGCACGGCTCTTCGTGTCGATAAACCAAGGACCTGGTGACGACCAGCGTGATCAAATCTCATTCAGAAATGTGTTGAGAAGAAACTTACTTGAAATGTTGTCGGTGATAGTATATGTCTATAATGCTTCAGATGTGTATTGCTACCCTTAAAGCTGTGCCCTTCTGCAGCGAAATTTGATAAAGCCAGAAAGTATGCACGTCCACTTCATAGGAAAAGGAATGGGTATTTGGTGAGACGATTAACCTCAGCCAATACCCACTAGTACTGTTTCTAGATGCTATAACTTATGATACACCGAATGTTTATCTATAAAATCAGGCTAGAAGAAATGATAAAGCAACAGACAAAAGCTATGCCGTGTTTATTTAAGCCCCCTTACGTTCAGACGTAACCGTAACACAAATCTGTCAAGGAAAAACAATGTGTGATAGCTTCCAGTATATCAACACCTCTCACCTTGCTAAGTAAAGTCACGCACTGTCTTCTCTCAATAATTCAGACATCATACTCGAGTCAAGTGATTGACGATGATATGATTGTGTATTGTAAGTATATTTTAAGAGATAAGCGACAAAGGAAATCATTCGAGACTCAGTACAAAAGACATCAATTCAAATAAAGTAGAGAGGTTATATTCAATGAGGGAGATGAATGAAATAACAAAGCAATGAAAAACTCAAAAGAAAGCTGATTTAATAAAAAAACATGTCGAAGCCTTGTCAGATATTTGACAGGTTTTAAGATTCCCCAAATATACTGTATATCTCCAGATACTTATTTTGATTTAATTCCTTTTCCTGCAGTTTTTCCTATATTTCTATCACACACAAACGCGCGCGCGCGTATATAATACCGATTTATAGATATATATATATTATTTATAAATTTTGTGTGTGTACAAATATATATATGCACACACACATACATACAAACACAAATATACATGTATAATATGTAATATATATATATATATATATATATATATATATATATATATATATATATATATATATGTATATATATATATATGTATATAGACATATATGTATTTATATGCTCACACCCATACATATGTCTACACACATATATACATAGGTGTTGATAAAAGTGATAAGATTTACCTCAGAGAAATTAAAGAGAAAATTAGAAACGCATACAAGATACGAGTCAGGCTGATATTATATGCTGATCAGAATGACAGAAATGAGATAATAGGCATAAATATACTAGCTATCTCAGTTATAAACTATTGTTCAAACGTAATATACTACAAGTAAAGTGAATAGCAGAGACGCTCCAAAATAACAGAAGTGCTCAAAACGAATATATTAACCAAGTTACAAAGCCAACATACTGAAATTGATAAAGATACAGTATACCCACCGTGTCTGGTACAAATAAATAAGCACTGTAAATAACCACTATTCGATTAGAAATATATTTAGAAGGAAGCCATGAAAAGTGATAATTGTAAATAATGACGCATGAGCAAAAATTCTTTCCGTCTTTGCATGAAAACATAAAGTACAAGCCGGAAGGCATCTACATAGAAGAAAACGATTAAGATAACAAGAAAGTATAGATACGGTTGGAAACAAAAGAAATATCAAAGCAGAATCCGAAAACGTCGTAAAGAAAAATGGAAAGAAAAACTGTTCGATGGTTAATATCCCACAAGACTTGTCAAAGAGACTATAAGCCAGGGAAATAGCCAACAAAAGTTCAAGAGTAAATAGAGATTTTAACCGCACTGTTTCAATGCTCAGTCACAAATGATTCCAAAAGCAAAGTAAAGAACAACATGCCAACATCACCTGCAAGTTAAGTAAATATGACAAACACGCCTAAATAAAACTGCGAGAGGATATGGAATGAAAATAAGTGTTAAGAAAAATAGTGTGGAAAAAAGCTGGTGGTGTTTGAGAAGTGGATACCCGAACTAAAAAACTGAATCACTAATTATAGCATGTCATGAACAAGATACAAAGAATTTGATAAAAATACAAGTAACATATTTCCAACAGTTGGTAAAAGAGTATCTTGGGATGTTAGCCACATTAGCGTAAAGCTGGTATGAACCTCAGCTAGAGACTCACAAAGAAAATGTCCAAGTCAACAAATCACCATCCCCCAGGCCATACTTGATAAAGAATGTAAGGTAACCTTCTCCAGAAGCAGAGAGCGCTGAAAACAAAACCTTACCTGGTATTACTAGCTTCCTTCGAATAAAAACAAGCTTAAAAGAACTGAGACTCAATGAACACTACATTGGAGTTTTACGTTCTCATTACACACAAATGTTATATCCAATACACATGAATACTATAAAAGAGACAAAGGAGCTTTAGAGATAAGCAGAAACGAGGTAAGAAAAATATGTACTTAAACTCATTAGAGACGTAGTAAGAAAAATAAGAATCCAGGGAGGATATGGAGATTCATAATATAATCAATAAAAAAGAAACCCAGAAAAGAAAATATTAATAATGAAAGAAAAACTGGATCACAGGCAACAAAGATGAGCTGCCATAAATCACAGAAAACATCACAACAGAAACCAACCATCACATATAAATCCCATAAAATTCTAAAAACGAGGCAAACAACCCATGGATACAACAGCACGTACAATAAAGAAGCATCCAAAGTATTGGAAAAACACAACAAAATCCATCTCAAGTCAAACAAATAAAATATTTACAACAAAGCATCAACAGAAAACAAAACTAAAAAAGAAACACACAGACAAAAGGATAAAAAACAAAACTTGAAATGATGATGAACATCAAAAAAATTCTCATGGAAGTGTTCAACCAAATACACAACCATAACAAAAATATACTCTCAGAAGGCTACAATCACATATAACAACAGTGCAGTCATTTAACATTGCGAAAATCCTAACTTAAGTAATCAACAAAAAAAAAAAAAATATTTGAACAGTTTTGAACATGGATCACCGGAATGTATCATTGCTCAATATGTATAAACTAAGAACCAGTGTGACAGAAATCTATGGAAACAAAGTAATTGAGTATCATTAGATTAAATGATTTTATCTATTCAATAGTAGAAGATATCGAGAAAAAAGGATCTAATCATTGTAGGCTCAGCCTTTCCCTCTTCAAACGTAAAAATAAAATCAAATGAAGATATACGACTTAAGATTAACAACAACATGTACATGCGTTCCTTTAATTCGAGGGAAACATCACTGGAAAATACATAAACAACAGCAGAAAACTAAGAATGTTGGCGCAGAACATAGAATATTTAGTACAGTAAAAAAAAATAGAGAAGAAAAAAGAACGTGCAATAGCAACAAAAATGTGGTTCACCAGTCAGCAAAATGTTAGAAACACTTTATCAAAACTGTATATTTGGCCACGATCAGAGAGAGTCAACTGAAACTCATGAATCTGTAGCAACACCATCCAATCAAATAATAAAGAGAGCAGAGATAACCCTTCAATATCAGCTGGTAAGGAAAACATTAACTCCTCCAAGAACCCGAGGAGTATAAATAAACCTGAGAATGACAGGGATGAAAAACATTTGATAAGGCATCATAAGCTTGAAGGTTATATTCTTTTCTACTCTAGGTACAAAGCTCGAAAATTTTGGGGAGGGGGCCAGTCGATTAGATCGACCCCAGTACGCAACTGGTACTTAATTTATCGACTCCGAAAGGATGAATGTCAAAGTCGACCTCGGCGGAATTTGAACTCAGAACGTAGAGACAGACGAAATAACGCTAAGAATTTCATCCAGCGTGCTAAAGTTTCTGCCACCTCACTGCCTTCTTGGAGGTTATATTAACTCAAGTATTAACAATGCTACATAAAAACAACCATATTACTACAAAAGGAGGATTTAAAACTATCCTCATACACAAAAGTCTGTAAGCATTTACTTTAGGTAAGCTGTCTTAGGATATTTTTGGTCATTTTACTAGACGACGAAGCCCCCCCCCCCACAAGTTCATGGAGATTACCTTTACTACTTTACTCGTTTGAGCTGAGTAGAAAATATAATTAACCAAAACAGACCTCTCTCAGAGATTCCATATCTACTGTTTTCCATAACTCTTAGCCGCATTAACAAATATAATGGTGTGATCAAATGAAACCATACCTTCGAAATGAACGATACAAAAGTATTTACAAGAGAATATCTAGTTGGAAAACCTACTAAAAGTGGTTCATAGAATCAACTAGGATATAAAACTGTACAGTGGTATAGTCAAATGTGACAAAGCTACTATTAGTTGGGTGAGTTAAATAAAATTAGGTTCATTAAATTAGAAGATAAAGACTGTAGTTTATAAACGGAATGGCTTTTCATCCCAAATTGCGTTTAGTAGTTTGGAATTTTAGTCTTTTAGTTAGAGAGGACGGGAAGGTTGAAAGACAAAGTTTTACAAGGTGAAATGGTGTGAAGATAGGCCGGAAGACATTAATGCAGAAGGGGAATAAATGAAGAGAGAACAAAGAAGGGAAGTTAGAGAAAGAGAGGAAAATGACGGAAGGCACGAGAACGATAGTAACAACAGTGTGTGGATATGTGTGGGAGAGAAAATCTTTTTATATACAATTATACACTAAGACACGCTTATACACACAACGACGTGGTGGCACGTGCTCCACACATACACACACAACTGCACATATATATTACATCATATATTACATCATATATATTACATCATAGATAATCATGGAGCAACAATAACATTTGAAATATTTCACTTTGAGATTTAGTGTTTCCGAGAAAATCTAAGACAGACACAGACTACCACACGCATAAACACACACACACACACACACACACACACACACACACACA
>NC_068990.1:9459992-9464317 GCF_001194135.2 Octopus bimaculoides
ACACACACACACACCCACACACACACGCATACACATTCACACATGCAGGCACGCACACACGAACACAGAATAATATGCACACATATATTAAGGCACACATATACTCACAGGTATACATATTTATTCAAGGTCAGACACGCATATGAAACATTAAAATCTCAAAAGTAAACGGAAATATCACATGACAGAAAAATTGACCTTTCTTAATATATATTTTCTTCTGCAATGAAAAAAACTATATAAATATACATAGGAGTGGCTGTGGTAAGTATTTTGCTTACCAATCACATGGTTCCGGGTTCAGTCCCACTACGTGGCACCTTCGGCAAGTGTCTTCTACTATAGCCTCGGGCCGACTAAAGTCTTGTGAGTGGATTTGATAGACGGAAACTGAAAGAAACTCATCGTATATATGTATATATGTGTATGTGCATGTATGTGTTTGTATACCTTACAAATGGTGATTACGCATGAATTTTGTCAAGAAATATCAGTGAACGTTAACCGGTGAAAAGTGTCCATTGAAAAGAAACAGAAGTTGATCCAATCTAATGAGAGAAAACTGACTGCAAACTTCGTTCCGGTTTCTCTTTACTTCCGGCCAAACTTGAATTTCTTGTGCCGAGAAATCGATATTGTGAACATTTTGCGCTTCCAGGTTTGTTTTAGTTATTTGATTTGTTTCTGTTTTGGTAGTTATGGCGGAGAACGGTTGGTTTGTGTTCTCATGACCTACTTTTTTTAGCAGGACAAGGGTCTTGAACGATTTCTTTTCACTCCTTAGAAAGACTAGAGCTTGCTTTGGCTTACCCTGCTTGGTCATATGGCGGCCATTCGACTAATCGGATCGTTGAAGAAGTGTAAGGAGAATCAGGGAAAAGGATGGTTGATGCATATGCATATCATTTGTGTTAGGTTGCTTCTTCTGGAGAAGACAACCACTCTTCTGCTGATAAATCCGTCGATATTCCTCTTCAGCGTTTCGACTTTGATTTGAGCGTCTGTTGTTTTTGATGTTCTTGCTACTGCTGTTGTTATGTCTACTGCTGTGACGGTTGCTGTTAGCTCGATGATTTCACCGCTGGTTATGACGTTTTAATTGCGGTGTTTCTGCTGTCTTGGATCCATTTTTGGGGAAGGAGACGCCCAAATTGACCTACACGACATGTAGTATTTGGACAGTCTATTCTACAGAATAACGAGAAGCTGGATTCCAGTTACGAGTCTATCTATTCAAATATTTTGTAAAGGTGATGTACAATGTATTGAAGAGATTTGCCTTTGGGAAAGAGCATTTTGAAGTCAAAATCTGTATCGTATTTTGCAAGCAATGGATTATTGTCTGGAAGTGTAAGAGTGAAAAGGCTCTCAGTTGGCTGATGATATTATGTGCTAACGTTTTATCTGAAAGATGAATGTATGCATCCTCTTATTGATCCTAAGCTTTGTTCATTCCAACAATGATATTAACTCTCAATGTAATATTTATAATCAAAACAACCGAGTCACTGTGAGGTCAATGCTTGATTTATGATGTTAGGGACAGTTCCGACTTTAATGCCTGTTGGAATACGATTGACTCGGAGTCCAATACCAGTAACAAGACTCATTAAGTCGGGCCGTCTAGTGGCAATTAATTAACTTTAGTAGTTGCGAATTATTGTGCAAGCATTGGTTTATGACTTTCTAAATTACGTACTATTTGAAACTGTAGTATGTGGTCTGTTCATTAGCCGTAAATATATCTTTACATTCGAGACCAGTATGACAGTTTGTTCATCTTGAATATCATTCGAAGGTGATTGGTACCAATTCTAAACAATTGACAATATACGACTGAGTGTTATATCTAAATACATTTTGGCATCCAATCCTTATTTGAAAGTCAATTCACGGGTAGATTAATCTTAGTGGAATCTTTGAAAGATGTTGCATATTCAGAGTTGTGCCAAAATAAAGGCGTTCATTTTATATCATCAGTAGCATGTGATACAAGAGAAACAGTCGATAATTTATCATGGTCGAATATGAACTGACCAATCCACTAATCTCTAAAAGATGCACTGCAAGCACTTACAGTAGTAAGCAACGGCAAGATCACTGGAATTGAGGATTATTTTGTTTCATAAATATCCTGTGTTTAGTACCTCTGTCTAACTGTTGTACAATAGAGATTTACATACGAAAATATATATCACTTAATGGCTTTATAAATGCTTGGGGCTCTCGAAAATACACTTTTTAATATTTAAAAATACAAAGATGGCGAGCTGGCAAAATCAGTAGCACGCCTGGCATTTCGTACGGTTTTATGTTCTGAATCCAAGTTCCACCGAGATCGATTTGTCTTTCATCGCATCGGGGGCGATAAAACAAATACCACTTGAGCAGTAACGTCGATAAAATCGACTTCGCATCTCCACCGAAATTACCGGCCTTGTGTCAAAATTTGAAACCAATATTTAGAAATATACTAGAAGAGCATGCGAAGGATTGAACTAAAAGCATAACTAGTTGTATACTAATATTATAAATCCTCAACGATTTCCTCTTAACTCTGTGTTAGTACTGTGTCTGCAAGCATACATTTCGTTGTCAGTCTTTGTGTTAGCTATATTTTTATGGAAGAATTGCAGTTATACCTTAGTTTTATTATGGAAATCATTTCGTATTAACTGCCTAGTTTATGATCGAAGCAAGAAATAAACAATTCATAAATTTATGATGTACACAGTGACAGAGTCATAAACATATAAACGCATACAACAATATTCCAGCCTTCAGAGTAAGCTGAGGAAAACAACACCGTCTTCACACACACGCACATCTATGCATGCGTATGTACTTACTTTCATTTATATATATATATATATATATATATATACCCACACAAATTTCTCTCTCTCTCTCTCTCCACACACACACACACACACACACACACACATATATATATAGGGGGAATGTATGTATTTATGAATTTATGAATAAGAAGAGATTGCAGGGTTTTATATACATGTTCTGGGAACCTCGTGATTGTGATGCAAATACTGGTGTAGTGATACTACCTTTAGGTCTTACAGTGTTGTTCTGCGTCAACAACACCCACGTTGTGAAATCGATAAAAAAGTGTACAATAACCTGACCTTGCAATGAGGAGTTCAATATCCAACGTTTCGGACACACTCCTTCTTCAGGGGAAGAGTTGAAAAAAAGGTGAGAACCATTCCTAGACAAGGCTTGCAGTCATGCAAATTTTCTTATTTGTATATTAAGTCACAGATGGATTAAAATTAGTGCGCTTGAAAGTTCTTTGATTTTCGGAGTCAGAAACAAAGAGAGGCTCTAACTTCGTATCATTAGCAGCATTTCCTCTCACAAGAAACGCCAGACGATTTTTAAAAGCTTTAAAACCCGATGTTTATTTTCCTTAACTGAAACCCCTGCCCCAGCAAGCGTGTAACTCTAGGAAAGCTCCGCTTCGTCTACATTGTAAACTCGTTTTGTTTTATATCCTCCTTGAGTCATACATATCTTCATATACTCAAGATAATTATTAACGGGTGCTGTTTCAGAACTGGTAGTTTCTGTATATCATGCCGATTTGATTCGAGGATCTTGTAATATATTTGAATGTTCTCAATTGAAGCCTTTCCTGTCACTCATATTGCTCTGAGAAACACATAAATATCACTCACTCACATCTACTCTAGCTTGTAAATATTGGTGGGAATGTTATTTCAAAATTTCATTAGGCATAAAGGTCTATATTTTACAGAAGAGAAGAAATAGATGTAGTGGCATTCCTACTTTCTCTTAGGACATTAGTGCGGCAATTAAATTGCAATAGTTTTTACTAGCAACTTACATCGATTTGCTATCTCGTCTTTCCAGAAAGTTACCTATTCGATTGGATGTATTTAGATGGACTGTGTCTAAACAAGACGGGATGATTATGGCTGGGACGTTTCGATTACAGGTTTGTTCAACAAGAGCTAACAGAGCTAAATCTATCCAGTATGCCGAGTCACAGTAATGAACGCTTTTAAGAAGTATATTGCACTTGGACCATTAAACAAATTTGCCTCTTATTATACACTCATTCTTATATGTTTGTAGATACGGTTAATGTTTTTTTTTATATGAGAAATAAAGTAAGAACATGATTCGCAGCAAGATTTGCAGCTTTTAAGAAACAATAAAACAAAATGGTATGTTTGAATATAAATTAACTTTTCGAAAAAGTTAAACTGATCTATCTATCTATCTATCTATCTATCTATCTATCTATCTATCTATCTATCTATCTATCTATCTATCTATCTATA
>NC_068990.1:9465231-9467763 GCF_001194135.2 Octopus bimaculoides
ACACACACACACACACACACACACACACACATACACACACACACACATATATGTAATTTTTTTAAAATTGCTAAGATTCAAAGACAGAAGCAGCTGGCTGCATTATTTGTTTGTATGAATTCATTTGACACAACTAGTTTCGAAATTTCAATTACAAGTTACTTGCAATTTAATTTAGTATGGTTAAAAAAATAGTTTTCATTTTTACAAAACTCCATAACATTTTCAGTGTTTTGATTTAACTACAAATCCTGTATTAGCTATCATTACTATTTTATCTGTATCATCCAGTATTACCCACCCCACAATGATAGATGTATCATTTCGTTTATTATGTTTGCTTCATTAGTTGTTTGAGACTCCACCTTAATAACTCAGACTTTAGAAAGTGTAAGTGTTAAGAAAAATTAATGTTTTAAGAATATAGTTTATTTTGCGATTTATTTTTGCAATTTATTATCAAAGCATTTACAAGGGTAGCGAGCTGACAGAATCGTTCGTACATCTGAGAAAATGCTTAGCAGCGTTCTGTCCGACTATGTATTCTGTGTTCAGATGCCGCCGAGATCGACTTTGTCTTTCCTCCTTTTGGGGTCGATACAATAAACACCAGTTTAATACTGGTTCGATGTAATCAATTAGTCCCCTCCCCTAAAATTGCAAGCCTTGTACCTGAAGTAGAAATGATTATCAAGACATTTATCAAGACTCCGAGCGAACTGCTGTAAATACTAGAAGTGATCAATTACATAAACAAATGCAATGCAGTTCCTGTTGTAATTACATAACGACATAATTTCTTTCAGATATTTGGTGTAATGTGTGGTAGTAAAAATTGCATTGAATTATCAAGTACATTTTTTTCTGTTCTGTTACTTGTTTTAGAGATTTGACTGTGGATTTGACCGTTGCAGAAATTTAGGTGAAAATATGAATTACAACACTTAAAGAAATTCACCCACACATGCAAACTTCGATACTTTCTCAGCATCAGAATGCCTATATGATCATTATCCGAATCGCGTAGGATGCTCCCTGCATCATGCAGATGTAAAGCATTTGAAATTGTAGATGGTGTTCTTGCAGCCTTTGAAGAAGCATTTCTAACTTCACAGTATGTTCTTCCACCTATTTTCCAAATATCAAATATGGATTCTGTAAACAGTACTTCTGCACAGAGAGAGAGAGAGAGAGTGAGAGAATAAAAGAGCGAGAGAGAGAAAGGGAGAGAGGGGAATAAAGAGCAAGAAAGAAAGAGGAGAGAGAGAGAGAGAGAGAGAGAGAGAGAGAGAGAGAGAGAGAGAGAGAGAGAGCTCTGCAACTGATGCCTACTTTACATCCATCTTTACAAAACGAAGAAGCTAAATCTCAAAACCTATCCCTTTCCACTCCGCTAGGATGGCCACCACACGCACACACGCACATACACATATAAACACGCACACGCGCACATACACAAGCACACACACATAAACAACTGTCTCTGTTTCAAATCAACACGACCACTTGATGTATTTTTTTGTATACCCAAATAACGCGCTCACATGTCTCTTCGACCCTTTCCAAACTCTTCAATTTCTATTTCTCCACACTGATAAATCTTGATTTTTAAAACAAATTGCATTATGACACAATCCCTAATTCCCTTATTCCTAGACTCTCCCTTATTCCTAGATTCTCCAGCATCAGAAAGATAACTACTAACTGACCATCAATACTGGTTTTATAATTACAGATGAACTGGAGTTTTATTTTCCTATATCAGTCTACCAGTAAGATAAAATTGACCAATGCGTTGATGGAGTTCCCGTTGATTTACATTCTGTCAACTCCAGTATGCCTAAAAGTTCAGTTGTTTTGTTCGCACTCTTCTTCCAATACATAAATGACCCGGCTGCCATTCTTTTAAAAACTTCCTTTCGTACGTAGATTATGCCTTCATTCATTTCTTCCTAACTTTTCACATCCAAGCCGTATTCACATGGAACTTAGATCCCTCACGCCATACCTGACAAACTCCATCAACAGATAGTCCGGAAACATTTTCCAGCTGGGCCATACTAATGGTATTTCTTTCACCGGCACAGAGACATAATCCCTACATGTATAGTTAAAAGATTATCAACTCATCCTTAAACATGACCAGCTCGCAACTAAAAAAACCGTCTCTCTTTAAATGTTTGACCTGATCATTTGTGGGAAATGCAACTGGAAAACCGACATAGAAACTTCGTGACAAAGAGTTGTTGCTTTGCATTATCCAACAACAACTAGTAACTCTTTATATATGTCTGATGGCGCATTCAATGAAGTATTTTTTTCCTATGCTGAACGATGCTTCAGTACGCAATCAAATTAAAATTAGGTTGTCTAACTCGGTGGAAATATATGAGAGAGGATATTTTTTTTTTAAAAAAGCAATTGTTATGGGGTTTTCACACCGACGTTTACATATTTCACTGACGCACACTTACACGATCAAACAAACATTGAAGCGCGCGCGCACACACACACACACACACACACACACAC